>NC_063178.1:43428173-43562726 GCF_023159225.1 Perognathus longimembris pacificus
GATCACACACCTCAACTCCAGCTCCTGACTTGAATGCAGCCTCTTATTATTGCCTCCAAGTAGCTCATCCTCTGCCATTCTGTGAAATAAGTAACAAGCTGGGGAATATTACATTGTAATTTAATTATGTGCTCTCATTATGAGTAATAAACATGTTAGCATACAGCATGGAAGATAAGACACCATCTTGTGTTGTCCATCCGGATGGCAGTTTATGTTCTTAACATTTGTGAATTTCACTAAGGGTATATATTATCTGAAAAGTAAGGTCAATAAGAGAGATAGTCCTGGGCTAGAGGTGTCACTGTTATATCCCGTGAGCAAGAATAATCCACGGAGGCACAACTATAGGTGGGAAGGGATTTATTTACAAAGAAACTTTACCCTAAAACCTGGACTCAGGCTCCACAACTGTGACTGGCTTGGCTCTGCTCTGCAACTCCTCCAACTGGGATCTGCTCTGCTTCTCCCACTGGCTTGACTTAGCCCCTCTCCTAGCTGCTGGTCAGGACTCAGGCCCTCTGCACTGCTCGTCCAGACTCCAGGTCTCCCCTTCATGCTGGTCTGTACTGTACTCGGGCTCCTTCTTCGCCTCCTTCCTCCTTTCCCTTGCTCCTTTCTCTCTCCTCTTCCAGAAGTCCTGCCTTTTTTTTAATCCCCTGCCCCACCTGCAGTCGCAGGGTAGAGGTTCTGGTCCCCTCAACTGTTGGACCGGATTTCCTCTTTCTTCCGCATTGGGGTGTGGCAATCACCCCAACTTGTGGAGGGTCTTCTGCCCCTCAGCTTATTACAGTCACAAGGTGTCATGGAACATACATGGGAATTTAGACCTGAATCTCTGGGTGTTCAGAAGGCAGACCAGCTGTGGCTCAGAACTTTGTCTGTTTCACAGAAATGGCACCCACTAGAGGAAGACCTCTGTGGCTGGCTAGACTCTTTTATTTCTAGGGGTACAGTTCAAGGACCTATAGTATGTAACTCATTACACTACAGTGTTGCAAGTGGGGTGAAAGGTTGTGATTTTTGATTCTGTGTTCCTGTGGAGAGTGGCAGAAATGCTACCATTCATTTGACCTTAAACTGAAATGTGCTAATTTAGCTCAAGCAAAATACAACCATGAGTGTGCCAGTGATTGACAAGAGATGATGGGGATAGCCAGTTAACAGTGAGATGATCAGTTCTCAAAGTTGTGTTTTTTTAAAGAAGTTAGGTTGTAGTGCATAGCAGCTGTCTTAGAAGAAGAAGATACTGAAAGACCAGGTTTCTTGCTACAAGAAAATTCAGATCTTCCTGAAAACTAAGAATAAAAATCCTTTCATCCTTTTGATCCTTGCATTGTCATCTGTCTTGTGGGATTGGTAAATATTATTTCCTAGAAGGCTTGTTATATTTAAGTGAATTAAAAAAAAACTCTAGCAGAGTATTTTCTACCACTGTTTTATTTTCCTGGTAGTTTTTGTTGCTTGAGGTAGGTGAGCACAGCCTTTGCTATGGGGTACATTTGGTAACCTATACCCCAAGCTTCCTCTGGGAAATGAGTTTTTTTTTGTTATATCGATGTGTTCTCTTTCAGAATCTGGACTTCACTTGAACTATTTATCTATGATAACCCATTTATGAAGTCTTCTGCTTAGCAGCCTTTTATTTATCACTTTTCTAAAAACAACAACAACTAAGAATAGCTTCAGGGTGGGGATGGGAAAACTGGCCCTTCCAGTATATTCTAGAAAGTGCCATTTGGCCATGTGCATCTGTGGTCCAGAGGACAATGAGGCCAACCCATGTAAAGGCAAGTAATTCAGCCGTTAGATGATTGCTTAACCCAATTGCTGGTAATAAACATGCTTAATAAAAAAAAGAATAGAACACCTGTCCCATCTTGGTTATAAATATGCTCTCTTTTTCTGTGTAACCTTTGATAATACCTCCGAGCACACTTAGATCACATGTTATAAATAAGTCCAATGTCTTATATTCCCTGTTGACCTTTTATCCCTTGGACTTCTAACTAACTGTGCCTTCCCTGAATAACCAGTTTTGCCTTGTGCTGGGACTCAGGTATATGAAGGAAAATGGCCCTGCTTCTCTTGTGAGGTAAAATTCAAGCAAGAAAGAGCTTCATTAATCTCGGCCTATCATATTTCCGACCATAGCAGGGCCATAGCACAGATGAAAATATCTAGGAGAGAAACCAAGATGGTAGACACGGGGCAGATCACTAGGGAGTTGTCCACCACAGTGGTTGTTCCCTGCCTGCCCCTCATTGGCAGGGGCCTAGGCTATGAGGCAAGGTACCCACCTTCCCAGCCCTCAGGATAGCAGGTGCCACATGGCCTGGCTGGTCCTACTGGCTACTAACAAGAGTGGCCTTTGTGGGATTTGCTCCTCTTGTCTATAGTGAGGCCCCGGATGTTCCCTTTAGCATGGGACCCCTTGTAAGCCATTCAATGGCTCTGGTCTGCATGAGTAAGCTCAGTCCATGCTGGCTGTGGGACTCCAGGCTTTTGTAAAAAACTGTGCTTCTCAGAGCCATCCTTAGCTATCGGCAGGGTACAAGATAGCAAGAACAACAACTGCTGAGGGCTGGGTTAAGGATGTGTGGGATAATGGATGTGGGTCTGCTGTGTGGCAGTTGTACATGGGCTCTAAGTCAAGGAGATTAGCCACATCACACCTCAAAACAAGTCACAATCTCCTTGTACCCTTGTGTATAAAGGGAACAGTCATTCAGAAGAAAACCTTTGCTTGAAAAAACAGATTGAGTCCTTGTTTTATACAACACTGACAGTGTTCCTCCCTTAAACCAGAGTGAGAACAAAATCCCTGGCCTGTTTTATCTCCAGGCAGTGGATATTTTTTTTCTTTTATCAAATCTTAGTTACGACCATAAGTCACAGAGCCATTACGAGGCTGCACTCAGTTGCACATAAATGAACGGGGGAATGAGAAGCTTAATAAATATTATCTGATAGTGAGGAGGATGTGTGTCTGATGAGATAGGCTTCCTGCACTTTTCATCAGGGATCACAATGAATCTTTTCTGTTGCTCTAGCACATTTGCATTTCCAACTGAACATTTTGGGAAAACAAATGTCTCATTTGGGGCCCCTTCCTCCCTTTGCCTTTAGACTATTGTGGTGTTTATTCTATAGAGCAACAGTGCACATGTGCACTTGTATGTGTGTATGTGTGTGTGTGTGTGTGTGTGTGTGTGTGCTGCCTCCCCAAAGAAACCAAAGCATCTTTCACACATTGTTTGGCATTATCTTATTGTTAATTGGGCATAATTTTCTAAACTAGTGCTTGTAATTCATTCTTGTCTGAATATTTTACTCATCAAGCAAGTTAACTATAAATGAAACACAGTTTTGTAGGTTTTCCCAAACATTGGGAAAGGAAGACAAAAGACTTAAGATAGCCCTGTGAAGTGAGGAAAGGAAGAAGTAAACCTGGCTAGAGCCCCTATTGAGCTTCACTCTCCACAGACTACACACACACACACACTCATCATCCTGCCATGAGTGTTAAATTACAAGTTAAGGCTTTGGCATCCATTCATGGTGTAGGAAGATGGAGTAGCAGAAGGCTCAAGAGATGGCTTAGTTAATGGAGGAGTGTTGATATATCTTGCTGGTCTGCCTCTTTCATTACATCCATTTGTAAATCTGATGATATCATGAACTGTTTCTCTTTGATGTAATGTTCACCACCCCATTTAAACCTGAGAGTTTGCATTTTTTTCCACCTGACCCAACAGAGACCAAACAGAGGCTAAGATATTGTCAGCAGAAACTTTGAATCTTCAAAAGACTTCCTTCTAGAGAACCACACTTGATTCTCACAACCACTCTATAATTTATACAGTAGGGTAGGGATAATTAGAATCATAACAATGGTTGAAAACCAAAGTCTAGAACCTTCCTAGCCTATATTCATTTTAACTTACTGTATCAACCAAACCAATACCAAGAAGAAATCCTAATTTGTAGCAGAAGCAGTCCATTCTGCAAACCCAATGCTTAAGGGCCCGTGAATCCTCAAACGGGGAACATCCCTTGTTCTGCCCACCTAGGCCATTTGTTCTCTCTGACATACACCTACCAAGCTGAGAGTGTGGATTCCCAAACCTCTTACTTCTGTCTCCTGCTCCTGCTCTTCTTCTTCCTTCTTCTTCTGTGCCAGTACTAGGGCTTGTACTCTGGGTCTAGGCACTTTTCCTTAGCTTTTTCATTCAAGACTGGTGCTGTACCATTGAACCACAGCTCTACCTCTGACTTTTTGGGAATTATTTTTTGCCAGTCATGGAGCTTGAACTCAGGGCCCTAGTACTGTCCCTGGCTTCTTTTTGTTCAAGGCTAGAACGCTATGACATGAGCCACATTGCCTTCTGGCTTTTGCTGTTTGTGGTGCTGAGGAATAGAATCCAGGCCTTCACGCATGCTGTCACTAGGCCACAGTCTCAGCCCCTGCTTCTGACTTTTGATTAACAGTCTTATGGGCTTTATTTCCTGCGCTGGTTTTAAACCCATAATCCTCATATCTCAGCCTCGGAGTATCTATGATTGCCACCAGCACGTGACCTTTCTGGGATAGTTTTATTAGTATTGTGATTGCATCACAGTTTGTGCATGACAGGAACGCAAAAAAAAGTAATTGTTTCGATTAAAAGTAAGTTGAAGACTTCAACAAAAGCATATTCTTTTAAACAGTACCTTTGCATTTGTTATATGCAAGATAACTTTCAAAGAAAGATATATCACTGTTGTAATTACTTTCAACATGCCATGTGAAACCGTAGCTTCTATTGTTGATGATCCTCTTGTATCCTCTTCATGTGGTTGTACCTGAACTATCACTGTATGTTATCTGAGTACATTGGAAACTGTATATACTGGTATTGAAACTAGGAAAGTGAAAGGGAATACCAAAAGCGAGAGACACAGGATAAAAAGACAAATGACTACAAAAGCAAAATGGTTTGGTGCAAACCAATTGAACAATTAATGGGGGGAGAGGGAAAGAGGGAGGGGGAGGGGGGAATGAGGGAGGAGGTAACAAACAGTACAAGAAATGTGTCCAATGCCTAACATATGAAACTGTAACCTCTCTGTACATCACTTTGACAATAAATAAGAAGAAAAAAAAAACAGAAAGATGTAGAAAGAATTATGTAGGATTCCTCTCGGGCATCAGACAAATGCCACAGCTATTTTTTTATTGTCATAGTGATGTACAGAGAAGTTACAGTTTCATACATTAGGCTTTGGATACATTTCTTGTACTGTTTGTTACCTCCTCCCTCATTCCTCACTCCCCCTCTGTTTTTCCCTCTCCCCCCATTAGTTGTTCAGTTGGTTTACCCCAAACCATTTTGCAAGTATTGCTTTTGTAGTCATTTGTCTTTTTATCCTGTGTCTCTCGCTTTTGGTATTCCCTTTCACTTTCCTAGTTCTAATACCAGTATATACAGTTTCCAATGTACTAAGATAACATACAGTGATAGTGCAGGTACAACCACATGAAGGGGATACCAGAGGATCATCAACAATAGAAGCTAACGTTTCACATTCATATTTTTTAGGAAATCCAAAGTGAGATGGGCATATTGCAATTCTTAGCTTTTCTTTTGTAACAAAAGCCTGAGAACTCTAATAAGTGGTTTCTTTCATTTACAAAAAGGCGACTTGGTGTCATGTATCAAGAAATCAATAAATGAGAGACATTTTGATTTTAAATTAGAATTTTATACAAATGGGCCTTTTGCAAATGTTCGTATTTTACTTACACTACATTTCTCAATTGACCACATAGGTATGATGGACTCCATCTACAGAGATCTTCTGGGTTTCTGCTTTAGGCTTTAGCAATGAGCTAAGCCAAATAGCACAATTAAACTCTTACTACCCTTGCAGGTGCCTGGAACCAAAACCTTCTATGTTTTAGAGCATGCTTCTATGTCTCCTTGAAGGTGATGATCCCCACCCCCACGCACAACACAGTCTGGCCTTGAATTTGTTCGCTGTGCATGCATTGGTGGAGACCTCATCTATACAGCCAGACCGTGATCTGGGGCATGATGGTTACTGGTGATAAAACTCCATCACTGGCCTCAACAGCCTTTCCCAACCCATTTAAAGCCCATTCTAGGCTTGCCCAGCTTGACTAAACTTGTTCTACCCAGGGATTTCTGGTGAACCTTTACAAGACCCTGAGTAAAGAAACTTTACAAGGCCTTCTTAGAGCTTATAGTAATCAGAACTTTTGACTGATATTCAGAAGACACAGATCAAATCTTTTGGAGAAGGAAGTAGAGCAGACATGTCAGTCCTAGGCTCATTGGTAGAAAAGCTACTTCCGAATCCTTATTGGAAAGATGCTACCAGCTCACCTGGACTCTCCTCACAGCCACTTATTTCCTTCTGGAAGAATTCAGCTTGAAAGAATATAGCTTGCCGACAGAACACAGGTTATAGAAGACCAACACGAAGGTCCAGGGGCTGTGAGCAGGCCTTATTTATGTGTTCACTTGTTTTACACAGCTGACTTTATGGCAAACAGTTGTTACCAAGTTTGTAGGAAAAGAAAATCATCAGGAAGGTGAGTTTCAAAATAGACAGAGGCAGGGACTTGAGGAAGGCTGGCCAACTGCTTGTAACCAGATCAGCAAAAAAAACTCTCTGGCTTTCCCAAAATCAATAGCAAAATCTATAAATGTGCAAAGTGTAGAAGGCTCCAGAACATTATGCAGCTCACTATGACTTAGTGTCTGTTTGCTTCCAGGTAGCTTCTTTCTGTCTGGCTCCTTTTAATGTGCAGAGACTAATTTGCAGACATGGTCTATCAAGTACCTAACAGATTTGTCATGCAATACCTACAGACTAGAAAGACATATTTGATTCAAACAGATTGTGAAAAATGTAAATTGTGAGCAATTGCTTCACTAGGTTACCTTCAAATTAGATGCATACACTTCTTCCTATGTTTTATCTTAAAGGGGAACATCAGATTAATGTACATTTTTGTATGTGTGTGCTGATACGAGAACTTTATCTCAGGGGCTGGATTTGCTATCTCTTAGTTGTTTCGCTCCAGGCTGTCACCCTACCACTTGAGCCATAGCTTCCTTTCTTGGGTTTGGTGGTTAAGAAGAGTCTCACAGGCTTTTCTGCTTGAAAAATCCACAATTCTCAGACCTCAGCCTCTTGAGTAGCTGGGATTACAGGTGTGAGTAAGAGATGCTTGGTTGCATTAATGTATATGTATATTGAGAAATGGCTTCCTCAAGTTTTGGATGTTTTCATCTAGATTATTTTGGAAAGAACTCATGCAGCAGTTTTCCCTGGCAAAAGTCCTAGATTTCTGCTGCAACAGAAGAATCCCGTATGCTAATAAACTGGTATTGACAAGAGTGATAGATTCAGCCTGGTAGTGGGTGCTGGAGAGCAGAATTGATTACGTTTTACAGCCTGTGTATTTCTGTGTTTATTGCTTGTATTCTGTCATTAAGCAAACAGGTTCCTAATATAGCAATTTTCTCTAATCAGTAAAGCAAGGGAGAAAAGAACAAAAGCATCATTAATTACGATGATGATTTGGCCTCAGCATGGACAGACTGTTGCTATTGGATTGGGCATCCCCCTCTGGCTTTCTGGAAGTAGAGCAGAGAACAGCTTTTATTCTGCATGAAGTAAAGCACAGATATGTTGTATGCTCGGCCCTCCTGGCTGACAGCTGCCTAAAAAGCCCAGATTAAATACTGGCTTCTCTACAGGGTGGAGTCCCAAGTCCAAGAACTTTAGGGGTGTGCTTTTAAGTCTCCTATTCCATAACCAGCAAACATTCTGCTCACAAATCTGACTGGTCCCCAAGGCTCTAGAGAGCTTACTGTGGGCAGAACCACGTTGGGATCGGACTGTGGCCATGAATTATGTGTGTGCCTGTGTGTTCTACACAGGAAAGCCATTGGTACCAAGACTGGTTTTAAATATGCTAGTTGCTGGGGTAAAAGGCAGTGAGGCCCCACTCTGATTCCAAGTAGTGGAGGTTAGCAGTGTCTAATGCATTTATTAACCCTGTGATGCCAGAGACTGGCGAGGTCTGGCTTCACTCTTAGAGTGTCCTGGAAATTCTATTATGTGACATGCCTAGACTTGCAGATTTCCACCAGTGGAAGTTTTATAACAGGAAAGCAACAGCTAGCTGGATGGAAAAGGTATTATGATGAGCCTAAAGAACATTTTTCACTAGTTTTCCAGAATGTTGGAAGGCTGGCCTGAGCATGAACTTCTCAAGCATGCTATCCTTGCCTTTTCCCATTCTCAAGACACAAATCTCGAAGTTCTCTCTTGGGGGTGATGTTTCGCCAACAAAGATTCAGGTAACTTCTGTCAAATGACATAACTTTAAAGTAGCTTCTAAGAAAGACTATTTCAAATTAAACATAGAAACTGTAAGGTTTGCAGTCCAGGCAGGGACAACCTGGCTAAGCTGTGCCTCAGGAGCCTGCATGTTCTGTCATCAGCAGGACTGAGTGTTCACAGAAAAGGCTTCACACCTTATATTCACAACTCGGTGTCGCACTGTTGGCTTTCCAGGTTTGTAACTCGTCAATGAAAACTACTCTTTCAGTTGCTAATTTTCTGAGCTCCCTGTCGTCTCAGAAGTTGTTGATATAGGTTTTATTTTAATTTTCCTGGAACCATCCTAGTTTTCAACAAATGAGACAACATTTAAAGTAGGTAAGTACTCTGCAATAGTTGAAGGGAGGTGTGTGTGGGGGGGGGTGTAACACCCTACCATTTTATCTGTTTTCACTTATCACACACTAGCAAGAAAATGATTGCTTGACGATATTTTAAAAAATGCTGTTTTTCTTTCTTAAGTAGACTCTTCATCTGCAGAGGTAGGTTTCTGACCTTCAGTAGTCTCTGGGGCTCACAAGGCACATAAAACTACTAACCCACCAGTACACACAGCTCAAAAGCCCCGTTCTGCCCCTCCACCTGCTACTCCCACATTGTTAGGTGCACTGGATGCTATTGTCTGGAACTGATGACCACCAGGTTAGGTACAGACCTACTGTGGCATGCATCTCACCAGGTGAAGACTTTTGTAACATAACATCTTACACCTGTGTGTAGTCTTTTGATCCCTTTATTAAGTGTCACATGCCATTCCTGTAGGTGATAATATCTCCTCACCTTCGTTAGCCTTACAGATGTCATAGTGACCCGATAGGTTAGGGGGAACCCAAGGACTGGTCTGATCCCTCTACTCAGTATTCATGGTGAGTGGCTTCCAGGGACCCCAAGCTCCCTGGAGGAAGCTTGTTTAGTTCTTTCTGGAAGCTGTTTAGATGCCGCAAATGCATTGTCCAGCTTCTCTGGGTGCTGAGGTCAGGAAGGTGGTTGAGCAAGAGGAGGGCTTTTTCTCCATGTTAGAGGTGCCTGATCTCACTGGACTGAGCAGCTCATCCAGTTATAACCACCAGGAGAGTCCTCAGGCCACATGAATTCTAGTAGCACCACTGGGATGACAGGCCTGCCATAGACTTGGAGCTGGTCTAAATGCATTTTTCTTGTGTGACATTGACTGTGGCCATCCCCAGAGAGAAGGTACATGCCACATTCTCACAATGTAGACCTGAGTGTGTCAATCTGCTGGGAGATTTAGAAAGGCTGAATGAAGTCTGAGACATATCCTCAGTGGTTCACAAGGGCCAGTGACCTACAGATCAGACTGAGGCTGTGTAAGAATTTTTGGGAGGATAGGAGCCTTTTCAACTGCAGCTGTTGCAATCACTCATTCATGACAAGGTTGTTGTAGGGCTCTCTCAGTTTGCTGCAGTAAAGTAAAATACAACTGGTAATGTGGAATCAGCAAATCATGGCCTTCTGGGATGAATATATAAAATAGGTGAGGAGATGTCTGCCTACTTTATAGATTGCCATGGTCCAGGACACCAAGGTTTAGCTTAGCTGGGACCATAGGCATATGAACAACTTGAGGGCTGAAGGCATGCTGTCCTCAGTCTAGAGGCCCTTTGCCTTCTATGTACAACTTGGTGAGCATGTTAGCTCTGCAAAGAACCTTAGCAAGATATTTTGTCTTTAGTATGTTATAGCTTAGGAAAGAAAAGGCCAAATAAGATATTTAGGCACTATTCGAAAGTCTTGGTGCAATTCCAACCTCCAATATAAACAAAACATGTGACGTGTTCTCTATATTATTCTTTATAGGCAATAATGCAGTGGGCCAGATTTGTTCTTAATGTAGATGAAAAGTTGGCTTCGAGTAAGTTTGATTCTTCTCCCAATTTCCCCTCTGATCTTCTTATATGTAACCTTTGAACAACCCAGAATGCTTCTCAGTACCTTATTCTCAAAGCATGCTTAAAGGTTTCCATTTTATATTCACAGTTGGCATATGCAAATGTAGGTAAAGATTATGATGCCTTCAAAGTGGCATTATGGTCAATAAATTACCCTTTTGAGAGAGGATGCCATCATTTCAATCTAGAATGTCTTCAGTTAGTCAGAGAGCATCACAGCAGGCATGTACCCTGCCAGCAAAAGGCACTCCAAGCCAGCCAGTGATTCTGATAGTCCTTGATTCAGGGGTGATGCCTACCGGGCTCACTTTATGGGCAGGGGTGCTCTCTGTCTATTGGAAACATAACACAGCTGTGACTAGTGGCATGGTGGGAGTATCCAGTTCTTTTTGTAGATTTTCAGGACAGACTGGAAGGAAAACTGTGATGCCAGAAAGGGTAAAATTATCATTCAATCATTGAAGAGGCTTTGTTATAGCCTGGCCCTACGAGCCAATTGCCATATAACCTTAGACAAGTCACTTCGCTTTCCTGTTGTACATGGTACAACACAAGAATGTTGTACCAGGAGAAGCCCCCAGAGAGTTGTTCCAGCTAGGAAACCCGGGGCTCCAGAGCTCAACCTCCTCACTACCACCCAGAAGCAGCTTTTAAAATTAGCTGGGCTTCTCAGTAGAAGAATGGATCAGGAAAATGTGGTACATATACACAATGGAATTTTATGCCTCTATCAGAAAGAATGACATTGCCCCATTTTTAAGGAAATGGAAGGGCCTGGAAAAAATTATACTAAGTGAAGTGAGCCAGACCCAAAGAAACATAGACTCTATGGTCTCCCTTACTGGGAATAATTAGTACAGGTTTAGGCAAGTTACAGCAGAGGATCACAAGAGCCCAATATGATCACATAAAGTGATGCTAAGTGAAATGAACTCCATGTTATGGAAACAATTGTTATATCACAATTGTAATTACTTTCAACGTCCCGTGTGTATCTGTAGCTTCTATTATTGATGATGTTCTTGTATCGGCTTCCTGTGGTTGTACCTACACTATCTCTGTAATCTTATCTGAGTATATTGGAAACCATGTATACTGGTATTGGAACTAGGAAATTGAAAGGGAATACCATAATTGAGAGACATAGGGTAAAAAAAGATAAACAACTACAAAAGCAATACTTGCAAAACTGTTTGGTGTAAATGAACTGAACAACTCATGGGGGGGAAGATAAAGAGGGAGGGGGGAATGAGGGAAGAGGTAAAAAACAGTACATGAAATGTATCCAATGCCTAATGTATGAAATTGTAACCTCTCTGTAATTCAGTTTGATAATATATATATACATATATAAATATAAATAAATAAATAAATAGATAGATAGATAAATATATATCTGGGCTGACTCCTTGAGGCTGTTCATTGGAGGCCTGCCTTGTGACTTAGGAGCCTGCCCCATCCAACTGTGGTTTCCTCATTAGCAGAGGCCACAGATCTCAAGGACCTCTCCTTTATCTCCCTATCCCGTGCCCACGTTTGGGAAACAATAGGAGCTCCATTGGGTAGTATGTGTTTCTTGTGGCAATGAATACACACATGAACAAGCAAACAAGCTTCCCAGAGACTCTTTGTACATTACCAAGCTGTGGGGATTAGTACTGCCACATTTGTAAGCAGGAGGAGGCACGTGCTCAAAATTAACATTCTGAAATAGAAATGAATCCTTTCTTGACAGGTAGCTGTTACTGAGCCTTAAGACAGGACAAGTCTGAATGGAGATATACCATGTCAAACACATCATATTTTGAAGACTTTGTATGGGAAGAGATAAAAAGAAAAGAATGTGAAAGTATCTCATTAATTTTTATACTGATTACCCATTGAGGTGGCATTATGGTAGGTTAAATAAAATATATTATTAAAAGTGACTTTACCTGCTATCTCTCTATTAGGTAGCTACTGGAATACTACAAATTCCAGAAGGGACTCACAGTCACAGCTCCCACATTTATTGGCTGGCACAGCCCTACACTGCTAATTAATGACCATCAGTAATTACTCTTCACTATTGAGTATGAGCTTTTATTTCCCCTTGTCTCTCTGCAGGTACAGAAGCTGAAATCCAATGTGTCTGGCAGTACACACTTCTGTCTTTCTGGTGTAAGTGATTTGGGATTCATTTGGGGGGAGGGGGAGGGAGGTTTCCTGTATTAACAGAGACATAGATTTGGGGCTCTGAGAAAAGATAGAATGTTATTCAAGGCTCAAAGGCAATAAGGTTTCAAGGACAGAAGAAATCTGAACACCTTCTGTATCTATTTGGTTTTGGAGCAAGGTGCAGCTTGGATTCAGTACACAAAGTTAGAAATGTGAGACTGGGGGACTTTGTCAGGGAGCCAACCCGGTCCTAAGCCCATTTGGGCTCTGTGAGCAAAGTCATATAAAATCACCAGCAGAGAGTACACACACAGCAGCATACTCTGTTGCCTGCCTGTGCCCTCTCTGTATGTCTGTAGCTCCACCCCGAACCACAGGTAGAAGAGGCAGGCACAGCACACTCCCCAAATCACAGTTGATGAGATGGCAAGTTGTGTTGTCTCCTGCTCCCTCCACACTTCCAGGAGGAGAGTGTCAGACTATGGCTTGATGGAGCAGAGACATCCGTCATGGAGCAGAACAGTTGTGTTGTCTGAGGATCCCTCAACCTGGTTTCTGGTCTTGGCTGCCCCCTTGAAGAGCTGGACAAGCTCCCTTTACTTTTTGGGTCTTTATTCACACCATCAGTGTGGTCCTGCCGAGGCATGCAGGGAGCCATGCTAGTCATGACTGACTGATGAACTTATTTCCATGCTCCTTGACTGGACAAGCTTTCTGAGGTAATTTTCCCTGCCTTCCTCCCCTGGTGGGAGGAGAAGAAGAGTAACCTCTCTCAGGTGGTGCTCTCTTAAATGAAAGGTGTTCTATGGCATGCATCTGCTTAAGCAGGATGATTTGGGAAAGGAAAAGAAGAGCAGGGATACCAAGCTCTACTACTGGCCCGAAAGGTGAGTTTTAATAATGTATTGTGGAGTATGCACTAAGCAGCAAGCATTGGTCCGACAGTGTTTCCAAAAGAGTGAGTCTCACTCAAGTTCATGGTTCTTTCTCATAAGACTGTGAGTCAGTGAAGTCTCACTGGACAAAATCTTGAGTCAGTTTTAGAGAGAGCGGTCTACCGGATGGGAGTGGGAATGGGCAAGTAAAATAAACTGCAATGGAGAAGCTGCATGCAAGGGATGATGATGGGAACTCTTTTTTCTTCCAGCGTGTTTATGAGAAGGATGGTTGTCAGGGACTGAGACCCTCACTTGAGCCTCTGGCTAGAAGCCGCCATGGAAACCTGCTAAGAAACCAACAATTGAGCCAGCGCCACCCCGGTTAAACTAGATGGCCCAGTTCAAAGAGCAATAACAAAAGATAATTCTTGAGAATAAACTTACCGGAACGTCCTACAGTTAAGTCTCTTAGCAACCCCGGCTGCACCCAGAGTAATAGGAACGTTCTGTGGTCAGGTCACTTAGCAACCCTCCCCTATAGCAAGACCAGTAACCTTTTCACCCTGCCAACGTCCTGCTACCCCAAGCCCACTTCCTGCAGGTGCTGAAGAACTACCCCCTCCTGCTTCAAGAGTATATAAGTGTGTGAAAAATCAAAGTAAATTGGCAGCTTGAACAGGCACCCATTTGTCTTGCTGCCCTCTTCGCGACTCCCTTTCCCTTCATTCTCTCTCATAGGTGGTCTCCCCTGTTAATGTCCTGCGGGTTGGGACAACTGGCGCCCAACGTGGGGCACGACCGTCCCTCACGAGACGAGAACGTCCCTGTCGGAAGATCCAAGCGCTTGGAGGTCATCATTCTCTTTGGGATCACCCGGCCCAACCAAAAGAGAAGCCTATTAAGGTGAGAAACGGTGATAGGGACGCAGTTTGGCCTAGCCAGATCGCCGGACCATGGGACAGGGCATTTCAGCCCATGACCAGTTTGTCAGGGGCATCAAGGAGGCACTCAAGACGCGAGGAGTGAGGGTTCGTAAAAAAGATTTAAAAGTTTTCTTTAATCGCTTAGATGATTGTTGTCCGTGGTTTCCACAGGAAGGGACAATTGATGTAAAAAGATGGGCTCGTGTGGGGGATTGTCTCAAAGACTATTATCGATCCTTCGGTCCGGAAAAGGTGCCTGTGGTCACATTTTCTTATTGGAACTTAATCAATGACATTTTAAAAGTCCACTCCCACACCCCTGCTCCCGATATTCAGTCAGTTATTTCCCAAGGAGAGGAGGTTATGAAACAGAGTAGACCCCCCTCCAGAGCTTCCTCTCAGGGGCCACCCTCAGTGAAAGAATTGTCGGATATGGACGGTTGGCAAATTTCTAGGCACGGCGCCTTATGATAAAAATGAAACTCAGGCGGCCTTTCCGCCGGGACTCTTAACACAAATTCAAATGGCGGGCCTTAAGGCCTGGAAGCGGCTCCCTCAAAAGGACTCCACCACCAATTCCTTGGCAAAAGTCCGGCAAGGACCAGACGAGCCTTATAGTGATTTTGTCTCCCGACTTAATGATGCGGCAGAGAGGCTGCTCGGCTCCGGGGAAAACAAAAGTACCTTCGTTAAACACCTTGCTTTTGAAAATGCCAACCCGGCTTGCCAAGAGGCCCTTCGCCCCCATCGGGAGAGAGCCACCCTTTCTGATTATGTCCGCCTCTGGCGGGGGTCGGTTCCGCCCATGCTATTGGATTGGCCATTGGGGCAGCCCTTAAGGTAGCCAATTTTCGCCCCTCTGGTGGCATTTCACAAAATCGCCTTTGCTTTGCCTGCAAACAGCCTGGTCATTTTTCCAGAGAGTGCCCTCAAAAACAATCTCCCCCGGGAACTGCAGCCCTTCCAACCATGCCCTCCCCAGGTGTTACTCCACACCCTTTGCCCAATTCTCTCTGCTCCCAATGCGGATGAGGATTTCATTGGGCAAATGAGTGCTGTTCCAAGACTGATAGTCAGGGGCGTCCGCTTCTCCCTCGGCAGTCGGAAAACTTCCCTCGGGGCCAGCCCCTGGCCCCCACACCTCCGGGAGCTCCCCAGGGGCCCTTGCAAGCTGCTCCCCAACCAAGCCAGGTATTCAATCCCTCCAGCGCGCCACCCCTGGCAGCGCAGGCCTGGACCTCTGTTCCACCACCAACACAGTACTAGACCCCCTCAAAGGCACTCAAATAATTCCTACCGGAGTTTGGGGGCCTCCCCCTCCCGGCACTCATGCCCTCATTCTTGGCCGCGCCTCTTCCACTTTAAAAGGTATTCAAATCCACCCAGGAATACTCGACAGTGACTATTCTGGAGAAATTCGACTTTTGGTCTCGTCCACAGGAGGCATTGTTTCCATTCCCTCGGGCTCCCGCCTAGCACAATTAATATTGCTCCCAGTAACCCCCAGCGACCATCCCGCTCAGACTAGCCAACCTAAGGGAGAAGCCCAGATGGGCTCTTCAGATATTTACTGGGTTCAGCCCATCTCCAACACTCGGCCCACCCTTACACTTAAACTAGATGGGAAAAACTTTCAAGGAATTTTGGATACCGGTGCAGATGCCACGGTCATCTCTAAAAAATACTGGCCCTCTGCTTGGCCTCTCTCTCCTTCCATGACTGACCTAAAAGGAATAGGACATTCTACCAATACCCTCCAGTCTTCCAAGGTCCTGACTTGGACCAATGGGGGGGAAATCAGGGTACCGTTACACCACATGTGATCCCTAACCTCCCAGTCAACCTCTGGGGAAGAGACATCCTCTCCCAGATGTAGGCTGTCCTATACAGCCCTAAAAAGACAGTCACCCAGCAAATGCTACGGATGGGGTACACTCCAGGGAAGGGATTGGGAAAAAACCTCCAAGGTCGCAGGGACCCCATTACCCCCAAAGAAAAGCATGATAAACACGGAATAGGTTATAAAAATTTTTAATTGAGGTCGCTGCTCCCCCTGTACCCCATGCGGACAAAATTACCTGGCTCACCCAGGAACCCGTCTGGGTCGACCAGTGGCCTCTCACTCAGGAAAAATTACAGGCCGCTGAGCTGCTGGTACAGGAGCAGCTCGATGCGGGTCACATTGAGCCCTCTAATTCACCCTGGAACACTCCTATTTTTGTTATTAAGAAAAAATCAGGAAAATGGCGCCTCCTACAAGATCTTAGAGCCATTAACAAAGTAATGCAGCCCATGGGCGCCCTCCAACCTGGAATGCCTTCTCCTATTGCCATCCCTGAGGGATACCACAAGATGGTTATTGATCTTAAGGATTGCTTCTTTACAATTCCTCTCCACCCTGAGGATAAAACTTATTTTGCATTCAGGCTTCCCCATATCAACTTCCAAGGACCCATGCTAAGATATCAGTGGCGAGTCCTGCCTCAGGGCATGGCTAATAGCCCAACCCTTTGCCAAAAATTTGTGGCTCAAGCCGTTGACCCTGTAAGAAAAAGGTAGCCTTCAGTTTATTTTCTCCATTATATGGACGATCTCCTCCTGGCTGCCCCAGATACCCTGATGTTGGATGCTTCCTTTCAGGATCTGTCTCAGGCCCTCAGCACTGCTGGCCTCCGGCTGGCCCCTGATAAGATTCAAAGAGCGGCCCCTTTTCACTACCTTGGCTTAGAGCTCCATGCCAATCAGATCCTTGCTCCGCGCCTTGAATTGCGCACTGACCACCTTGCCACGCTAAATGACTTCCAAAAGCTCTTGGGAGATATCCAATGGCTGCGACCTTATCTCAAGCTCCCCACTTCCGATTTGCTCCCCCTATATGAAATTTTAAAGGGAAATAGTGATCCAACTTCCCCGTGACACCTTACCCCCAAAGCCTCTAAGGCTCTTCTGTTGGTGAGTAAGGCCATTGCCTCCCAAGCTTCTTCTCAGATTAATTATGCTCACCCGCTAAGCTTTATAATTCTCCCCACCCCACATGCACCTACCGGGGTCTTTTGGCAGCCTGTTCCTGACACTCACTCTAGCCGGCAAAAGGGACACTCCCTCCTTTGGATCCATATGCCTGCTAATCATGTTAAGGTCCTTCCTACTTATCCCCAGCGTGTGTCTTCCCTTGTTATGCATGGATGGCAAACGTCCCGTCAAGTATTTGGTAAAGATCCTGATATTATATTGACACCCTATACTCGAGACCAGACACAGTTTTTGTTTCAAACATTATATTGTTGGGGCGTCGCCCTCTCAGGATTCATGGGATTACTCGATAATCATATGCCTGATGATCCCGTGCTCCACTTTGCTTCCCTTCATCCCTTTCAATTCCTGAAGGCAGTCTCCCCTTCTCCCATACCTGATGCACCCACTGTGTTTACTGACGGTTCAGCCAATGGTGTGGAGGCGTATGCCTTTCAAGGGTGGAGTTTCTCCTTCCCTACACAATATGCCTCCGCGCAGTTGGTGGAGCTATTTACTGTTCTCAAGGTATTGGAAGAATTCCCCTCAAGCCCCCTAAACATTTACACTGACAGCGTGTACATTGCAAAATCTGTTCCCCTGTTAGACACTGCCCCGTTTATTAAACCCTCCTCTAATGCAACACCCCTGTTTGCCAAAATCCAACAAAACCTAAGCCCTCACTCTATTTTTATTGGACACATTAGGGCACATGGTGAGCTCCCCGGTCCACTAACTAAAGGAAATGCCTTGGCAGATTCGGCTACACGTAGCGTCTTTTCAGTATTACAGGACCCCCTACAGGATGCTTTTCACGCTCACTCCCTTCACCACCTAAATGCACATACCCTTAGGCTCAAATTTAAGATTACTCGACAACAGGCAATAGAAATAGTTAAACAGTGCCCATCTTGTGTGATTTCCCATCCGACCCCCCATATGGGAGTCAACCCTAGGGGACTGCTACCCAACAAAGTATGGCAGACAGATGTTACTCATGTCCCGGAATTTGGACGCCAAAAATATTTACATGTAACCATTGATACTTTCAGTGGGTTTCTCTTTGCCTCTCCCCACACTGGTGAAGCAGTTAAGGATGTACTATCCCACTTTCTCGCCTGTTTTTCGGTGCTTGGCGAGCCCCAATATGTAAAAACAGACAATGGCCCTGCCTACACCAGCGCAAGCCTAAAAAGGTTTTTCCAACAATTTGGCATCACCCACACTACAGGTATTCCTTATAATCCCCAAGGGCAAGGCATTGTTGAAGGTGCCCACCAAACACTCAAAGCCTGGTTGGTTAGGCTTAAATCCTCTAATCTCACATACGCCACCCCCAGGGAGTGCCTAAATCATGCTCTTTTCGTTCTAAATTTTTTAACCCTTGACAAAGAAGGCAGATCCGCGGCTGATCGTCATTGGCACCGTTCCGCTAATGCCAGCCACCCCCTGGCCATGTGGAAGGATCCACTGACTAATGTTTGGAACAGACCAGATGCAGTCCTAATCTGGGGTCACGGCTCGGCCTGCATTCTTGATTCAAAACATAATGCCCCTAGATGGCTCCCCGGTAGACTGATAAAACCTGTTAACCCACCCAGGGTCTCAGAAGAGTCCCCTGAGGATGACTCTGCTTCTTTTATAGATACTGCTACTCCTTCTCCTGCTGATGCCCCCGTCGATGGAAAATGCTGCACGCTCCCGACACCAGCCCCTTAACCATACCTGGATGGTCATGACGGAAAGAGCACAGATACCTCCAGATACATCCTTCCCACCAACGACTCCTGGTGGGCCTGCACCGATGGCCTGACTCCTTGCATTTCCCTAGAGCTTAACGCGGCTGCTTCCCCGCTGTTCTGTATTCTAGTTCAGGTTATTCCTCGCCTAACATATTACTCCCAGGAACAGTTTTCTGCCCTATGGGAAGGTATACTAACCCAAGAGATGTCCCTCCCTAGGCAAAAATGAGAGCCTATCTCAGCCATCACCTTAGCTGTTCTGTTAGGTTTAGGAACCGCAGAGGCAGGGACAGGCATAGCGTCCATGGTTTTAACCAACAAACATTATTCTGAGCTTAGGGCCTCCATAGATGAGGATATAGAACAACTAGAAAAAGGCATTTCCGCCCTGGAAACATCTCTCACGTCCCTTTCTGAGGTTGTCCTACAAAACCGCCGAGGGTTGTACTTGCTGTTCCTCCAACAAGGAGGCCTGTGTGCGGCCCTAAAGGAAGAATGTTGTTTTTATTCTGATCACACCGGGGTCGCTAGAGATAGCATGGCCAAAGTAAGAGAAGGATTAGAAAAGCGTAAGCGAGAAAGAGAAAAGGAGCTTGGTTGGTTTCAAACATGGTTTTCCACCTCTCCATGGCTCACCACCTTGCTTCCCTCCCTCCTCATACCACTGGTCGGCCTAATTATCATCTTAACCTTTGGACCATGGGCCTTCTCGCGACTAAAGCAGTTTGTTCAAACACAGCTCAGAGAAAACTCGGAGAAACGCATTCAGGTCCATTATCACCTGCTAGACCTAGAGGACAGGGGCATCGCCCCCAGCCCCCGTGCACATTCCCCAAATCTCAGGCGGGGATGCCAATGTGCTTTGGACATGGGCTCAAGTGTTGAGGAACGAAGAGGGCACAGCCAGGACTGTGCGAGGTAAGGACTCAGTGGAGTCCTCCGATAAGCCTGAGTACCCCAGCGGCATACTCCATTGCATGGCGGTTGCGCAGAAATCCCTTTCCGCCCCCACTCAAAAACTGCACCTTTCCAGTAAGCTCAGGGGCCGAGGGGACGCCTACGGATCCTGATGCCGCCTCCAGGAAAATGTCCTTGTGGAATGGAGCCCCTGTCGCCCCTCTAAGTCTCCTCAGCTCTTGATTGGTCCAAAATAAGAGGAAAGGGAGGAGATGTCAGGGACCGAGACCCTGACTTGAGCCTCTGGCTAGATGCCACCATGGAAACCTGCTAAGAAACCAACCATTGAGCCAGCGCCACCCCGGTTAAACTAGATGGCCCAGTTCAAAGAGCAATAACAAAAGATAATTCTTGAGAATAAACTTACCGGAACGTCCTACAGTTAAGTCTCTTAGCAACCCCGGCTGCACCCAGAGTAATAGGAACGTTCTGTGGTCAGGTCACTTAGCAACCCTCCCCTATAGCAAGACCAGTAACCTTTTCACCCTGCCAACGTCCTGCTACCCCAAGCCCACTTCCTGCAGGTGCTGAAGAACTGCCCCCTCCTGCTTCAAGAGTATATAAGTGTGTGAAAAATCAAAGTAAATTGGCAGCTTGAACAGGCACCCATTTGTCTTGCTGCCCTCTTCGCGACTCCCTTTCCCTTCATTCTCTCTCATAGGTGGTCTCCCCTGTTGATGTCCTGCGGGTTGGGACAGATGGTCTCACTGGTGCTTCCAGCCACATAACCAAAAAAATAGATGGCTCCTCCTCCAAGCTGTGGTCTGAGTCCACTGCTGGTTCTGGTGGTAACCACTCTGTCCACCCTATTATCTTTATCTCTGGTGGAAACATCGTAGCTGCACTCGAAACATGGTATAGACATGTAAGAAAAAAGACCAAGTAAATCTGTTCCTGTTCCTCTTGTATTTCTGAAAATCCAGTTTTAGGAGTTCTGTTGAGAAACAGTTTCATGTAACTGGAACTTTGTTTTGTTTTGTTTTTAAAGACAGCTTCTTGTGATCTTTGGGGCTTCTGTGGAAAAGCTGATGGGAGGCTGCAATCCAGACTCCAAAAGGCTGTTGGGCATGCTGTATTTTTAAGGAAGCAATTCGTAAATCAGAGTGTAAAGCAAACTGGACCATGTTTTTTTTTAGTAATGATGATGAAGGTGATTATTTTAATAGTTTGAACTCAGCCTTTATTAAAGAATTAGTATTTCTCAAGATTCTCCCATAACCTGTATAATGGGATTTGATTTCTGAATATGGAAACTGTAACCTAATGTGAATTACAAGATTTTTATTTTCCACAAAGTAAAGAAGGTTCTCATGACCTTTGTGGAAATAAGCTTGTACTAATGTTTGCTTTTCTATGTGTATTTTCCACGTTAATGTTTATGTACTATAAACAGCTCTTCATGCCCTCCCACAAAACAGAACAAAAACACCACCAGTCATACCCAAGTGTAGTATCTAACTTAGTCAAATACAGACTTGATCATCAGTTGACACTTTTCCTGAGTCTTACCTCAGTGAGAAGCCCTTCTCTAACCTACAGAAGTTGAGCGGAGCTGAAGTGTCACTGTAATGCTCTTTATACTTATGAGGTTATATGTAGGAAAAAAATTATTACTCAGTTTCAACTATTGGCTACCAGGGAGAACCAGGCCCCAAGCTTGGCTGCACAGGCACACAGAAAAGGCAGTCATGGATGCTAGGGGCCAGCCACAGTACGGGTGATAACGGTGAACACCACAGTTGCTCTAGTCAAGGGCAACAGTCAGTAAGGCTCATTTAAATAGCAGAACCCTCAATGTGCATTCGAGCTTACTTCTGCCAGACAGATGTAAGGACAAGAGAAGAGCAGATGAAGAACTGGAAAAATTCCATGGGTTCTTAGGAAAAAAATGTTCGGCATTTAGAACCCACTAAAGTCCAGTCACCAGAGGAGAGGCCAGTGTATTGCAGGAATAGGGCTCTGGCATGTAAAGCCAGTGTATTGCAGGAATAGGGCTCTGGCATGTAAAGCACCATCTACCATCCCTCGCTCTCCCTTCTCTGTCTCTGTCTCTCCCTCTCTCTCTCTCACACGTACACCTCAACTACAGAGCTATATAATCTAACATTCCTTCTGGTGTGCAATGTCTACTTGCTCTGGCATTTGAGTTTTAATGGTTTCACTTTAACTGAACATTTCTACAAAGGAGAGAGAGAGAGAGAGAGAGAGAGAGAGAGAGAGAGAGAGAGAGGAAGAGACTATGAAAGCCTGAGAGCCATATTACAGATTCACAGATTTCCCTGCCTTCCTTGGCTGTGGTCTTCTGTAATCAAGCACTTCTGCTGTGCTCTTCTGGATTTAGAAATAGCTGATTGTCCTCAGAGGTTTGAAAAAAATGGTTTCAAAGCCCTGATATCCAAGGCCTTATAGTTCTCCTAATTATCTTTTTCTCCTTTCCCTCATTCAAAGAAGGGAAACTCTTCCCACAGAATTTTCCTGAGTTTCCCATCCTGTGTCCATTACCCCTTGATATTGAAATTATTGCTCTGTGTAATCCAGCTCCTGCTGAGAAGCTGTGTGATACTGGAGATGTGGGATTTTTCTCTTGTACTTTTGGATGTTGTTACCTATTTTACCCTTAAACCAAGGCTATGTTTGTTCATATATGCTGTTTACTCTGTGCCACACAAGTTAACAACAGGTGAGAAAAAGAGATGGCTTATGATTCAAGGGGGGGAGGGCATTTTTAGAATTCCATCTCAAGCAAGGGGCCAGATACTAAATCCCTTAGAGTTGGAGTTGGAGGGAGGGTGGGCTTTGTTGAGAAGAGGCAACTTTCCTTGGTCTCAATGTTAACATGCATGTTTTCAGCTTTCTGCATATAGAAGATGATGTATTTGTCTGTCTCCCATGGGGTGTCTGTTCTCCAGGGCAACAAAGTTTCTCCTGAGGCTGTTCCATAACCCTTCCTCACACAGCTGTCTGGGCACTGTGCTTTTTTCACCAACATTTACAGAAGAGCAGCTGCAGTCCAAGTACAGGCCTTGCCTTCTGGACTTTGGAAATGGTTTTGTGATAGTTTTTTCTTCTGTTATCCAGTTGCTCAAATTCTGCAGATTGTGTAGTCCCTTCAGCTACCTCCACCCAGAATACCCTAATAAATGTTTTCTTTTCTACAAAAAATGTATCTCGGTGTGTTTTTATAAATCCTAATTTATTGGAGGGCCATCCTGGTATCTATTGATGCCATAGTGGTCCCCCTCATCAAGATATTAGGGTATCAGGCAGTAGATTGTAAGGCCATGGTTTTCCATTTTTGGCAATGTTGGCATTTGGGGCAGATCATTGGTGGGTAGGACCCCCGGTAATAGGCAGTGGTGGGATGTTTTTAAAACCTTCAATCAGAAATGAGAGACCCACTGCAGTTGTATCCCTGGGGACCTTGTACATACTCCCTGGGTGCTCTCAGCCATATTCTATTCACCTCCAAAATGCAATCAAGTCTTCAGAATGCAGGTGATAGAAATTTTAGCAGATGGTACAAGAAATGTCTAATAAAACCCTGAGACGGGCTTGGAATATGACCTAGTGGTAGAGTGCTTGCCTCACATACATGAAGCCCTGGGTTCGATTCCTCAGCACTACATATACAGAAAAAGCCAGAAGTGGTGCTGTGTCTCAAGTGGTAGAGTGCTATCCATGAGCAAAAAAATCCAAGGACAGTGCTCAGGCCCTGATTTCAAGCCCCAGGACTGGCAAAATTAACAATCCTGAGACAAATGCCAAGAAACTGAATCTAAACTGTGACAGAAACAAGATTGTTTGTGTTGGGTGATATAAATAAAACATAAACAAAGATAGAGAAAGGAATAGGAGTCACCATAAAGTGACACAAACTGGAAGTGCCTGGCTTCATCCTCATGAGGCTTCTCCCTCATAGACTTCAAGGCCAAGAAATTACAGTGTGTAAAAGATAATGTGAGCATTTTGCCTGAACATGCTTCAGGTGAGCACATAAATAGGGTCACTGTCTCTAGGAAACTAAAGGGCAAATGTGTACCTTATAATTTTAAATCTACCTTCTCTTGGAGCAAAGAGTTCCACTGCAAAATAATTATCTTGCGTTAATATGGCATACAAAGGTCCATTTTCACAATATTTGCATCATGGGGCAATGTGTAATAGAAGACTACTTGGAATGACCTGAATGCTCACCGATGTGAACTGATTGAGGAGCTTAGGATATGCTGAGGGGAGGGAATATTATGGAACTATTAAAAAGTTATATGTAGATTTGCTGAGGTAAAGGTGGTACCAGGTAATAAAAACTATGGTTCTATTTGTGTATAATGAGAGAGAGAGACAGAGAGAGGAGATAGATGAATAGATACTGATAAATGGCAAATAGGTATAGATCACAGATATCTATAGATACAAGATAAATTGGTAGCAATATAATACAGATATTAGTAGATGATAGAGTGACAGATGAAAATTGACAGATGGTCAAGAGTTGGTATATATGAGGAATATATATTAATAGGTAATACGTAGAAGATTAAAGACTAACACATGCTAGGTGATTGTCAGACAATATGGATGAATAGGTAATGAATAGGTAAGAGGTAGATACAGATGGATAAATACTGATAACTAGATGGTACCCAGCTGACATACATACAAGGTATAAGTTAGATATTTCATATATAAACAGTTTTTTACTCTGTCAACCTAATATTTGCAACACTTTGTTTTTAGAGGATAAGATGTAGAGGAAAGGAAAGCTGTACAATTTCTAGGACACAGAGCTCAGCCTTGGAGCCCTGTACTTTGAGAGAAAGAAGTGATAAAGTCCTGGTTCAGAGTGCTCTCATGGCTGGAGCCACCTGTCAGAATCTGCAGTGCCTTGTGGGGCCCAAGCCATCATGAGAGCTGCTCCACCAGCACACCTGCAAGTTTAATTGCCTTAATTTTGGGATGAGACACCTATGAAGTCTGTGCACACTGGAGGGCTTCATCCCTCCTAGGAGAAGAGAGGCTCTGGGCATACAGGTACCATGGTTGATCCATGGGACACATGCTAGGAGAGGTAACAAATGTTGGTCATATAGTATTAATCTCATACAGGCCCTGGTGAGAAACGATGGGCTCCCAGCAGAGTCCTTGCCTCAAATCTGAGGTAGAATTAATTTCATTTTACAACAGAGGAAACTGACACACAGAGGAGGCAACGGGCCCATGAAACATCACCAAGCCACAGGGAGGCTTGCATTCTTCTTTCTAACATTACTAGCACCTACTTTTTTATTTTCTTACTATGTATTATTGGCTGGCTTTAAACTCACAATCCTCCTGCCTCAGCCACCGCCATGTTGGTAACAGTGGCTGTTCACACTCTTTCTGTGGGCTTCAAGGCCCTGAGAGAAGGGATTTTTTTGCCAGTCCTGGCCTTGTACTCAGGGCCTGAGCACTGTCCCTGGCTTCTTTTTGCTCAAGGAGAGTATTCTGCCACTTGAGCCACAGCACCACTTCTGGCCATTTTCTATATATGTGGTGCTGGGGAATGGAACCCAGGGCTTCATGTGTATGTGGTAAGCACTCCTGCCACTAGGCCATATTCCAAGCCCAAGGCATTCTTATAGGATAATCTCACAGGTATATCCCATGTCCCACTCCCACTGTGGTTGTCTTCTCCTTCTCTTTGGGCCACAATGAGAGCAGTCCAAGTCAGTATCCTGTGGCATGAACTTGTCTTCCAAAGATTATTAGATTACCTCCCTTGCCTTCAGGAAAAGAACACCAGATACAAAAAGAAATATAACAAGCCATCTCAGTACCAACACGGCTCCCCTGAGAGCCACGCTTCCATTTCAGTCCTTCATTCCAGACATGAAACCAATTAAAGAGGTTGCAATACACACAATTAAACCAAGTGACAAAAGGCTGCCTAAGTGTTTTAAATAACTACTTTATCCCACAAACTACGCCCGGAGAAATGTAGCTGGCTGCTGGCATGAAACTTGGAAGCACCATTTCTGGGGTGTTCATCGCTCCTCAGATCCCCAGCAGCCAGCAGCCCCTGGGCCTCCTCTGTCTTGGGTCTTCTGGCAGCACAGGGGAGACACTGACATAACTGGGACTTCTGACACCTGGCAGTCTGGCTGGCTCAGGAAAACCACTGAGTGGCTCATCTATGCCTGATCCTTGATTTCACTCTTCTGATGCATACCCCTTATGTTGGTAACTCTGTGGCGGGGGAGGGTAGCCTGGCTTTGCCCCAAGGATTCCCACCAAACAGCCAATGCCATGATCAGAAAGATAGAGAAAATGCCAACCGCATAAGAAAGAAGTCACCCCAAGCATATACATGTTCTCATCTTAGTTTGCGTCCCCTTCCAGTCAATCTGAAGACAATGCCCAGCCCTGGCCTTTAGCCATGAGTCACTGATATCAGAAGGGGAAGCACACCACATTTTTGACTGAGTCATGTTCATTCTTCCCTCCCCCACCTCTTCTCCCATTCTTTCCCTTACTTCCCTCCTCTCCTCTTCCCTTCTTTTCTCCCTTTCTCTTCGCTGTTTTCTTCATTCCTTTTTTTTTCCTTTTGGAGGGGAGTGCTGGCCTTTTCGTTCCTGGAGGATTCTTGGAGTTCTCAGCCAGCATCCCCTCAGTTGGGGAACTCTTACAGTTTTTTTTTGGCAGGATGGGGGCGTGTATTACAGCCATGTTTCTTCCTGTCTCCTCCCACCAGAAGTTCAGATGCTCAGTAGCAACCTTATGCTGTATATGCAGAAAAAGTGGCCAGCCATGCCTTTGCCTTCTCAGGGGCATAAGCATCTTTTACTCCCTGCATTCAACATCTTTTACAACAGCTTCCCAACAGCGTGACCTCCTCTTTCACTTCCCTGTCTTCTTATAGTGGCATCTTTCAACTCACAGAAGGCATTTTATTGGCCTATCCTCTTAGTACACCATATATGAATATGTGAATCTATTCACTCATCTCAGAGGCAATATTTTCCATAATATTGTATGGTATTTGAAAAGTGCCTGCTGTAACTTAAGGGAGAGCCAACCTCAGGTACCGAACACAGGGCTGTCAGCAGTCTCACTGTGTGCTGACCACTGTCACAAACTCAGTAAATGACCAACAGAGCCGGTGCCTTCCTCAATGAATATTGAAACATCTCCTGTTGCAAACCAAGCTATTGGGGGGGGGGGAGTTCCTGGTAAGTAGAGGGTGCCAGTAATGCCCCCTGGCAGACCATTACCTTCAGATGCTGCTTGAGCAGGGAGCCCCTACACCAAATTTCACCTTACCTGCAGAGCCAGCCAAGTCCACTTCTCCCAGGCACTGTCACCCCTAACTCCCGCTCCACCCACAGGTCTATCCACAGCCTCCACTATGGAGTCCATGGGTGAATGGGTCTCAGTTTGGTCTGTGTCTTCAGGACTAGAGTCCAATTCTCATTTCTCAAGGGCACTTCTTGCTTTGACTGACATTCATGTTGGATGTTGCTAACCACCCTAGGAGGCCCCTGAGGGGCTGCAGTCTCAAATGTGCTGATGAGGAAATGGACTCAAAGATGAAGTCACCAGGCAAAGTCCTACAGGTCAGAAGGGACGCCAGGATACAAACCTAGATAGCTGGATTGAAGAATCTGCGTTGTGACCTTGCAGTGATAGCCTGCTTCCAGAAGAGACTTCCTACATTCACATCCCTCCACTTGTCTGACCCGAAGGGATTCATCTTGAAGAAAACCCCAGGAGTGATGCAGGTAATCCTTTGGTACTGTGAAAGCCTTGTGTACTGGCTTGGAGTTTTCGTTCCTTCAATTTTTTTTTCTGAGTGTGGAACACAACAGTCCTTTAGGTGCTCATTTTACTGGCAATATTTTAATGAGTTCTGACTCCAAAGTTTGCCTGTATATCTTCACACATGGCTTCACTACCAAGAAGTCTGGGTCCTGTTCCTCTGCCCTCTCTTGGCTGTCCAGTTCATTCCCTCCCTATGTCTAAGATTTAGGGGCCACCCAGAGACAGTGCTGCCTTCCATGTGACCTCACTCAGCATCCAGTGCTCCCAGAGTGCCCAGAAGAACCAGGGATCTCCTGAAAGCACCTTGCCACTGAGATCTCTGTCCCTCCATCTCCCTACCCCACCCTCAACTCTCAACCTTCCTAACAGACAGTAAGCACTATGCACAAGGCAGTTATCACTGTGAAAGAAACGGGATACTGCGAGGAAAGGTCAGGGGGAAGGATGAATCTGAGGAAATATTCTCACATTCAAAGTCTAAATATTAAGTTTCCAAAAGTAGGAAAAGAGCACTTGAGGTCAAGAAGAGCATCATCAAGCCAGGGAAGGGCATGACAAATTGAGGAAAAAAATCAGTCCTGCCAGCAGGGTTGGACATAGACAGGGGTGGTAGGGACCTGAGTCCTAGGAGATACCTTCATGCTAACAGGAGAGAAACAGCAATCAGGTGAGAACTGCAGGTACTGAAAGCTTTGTATTTTCCCTCTAAGAATGGATGCAGGCAATGTTGGAGATTATTAGGACATAAAAAGTAAAGATGATAGGGCTAGGCTCCTACCACAATTGACCCCTACCACAATGAAAACCACCCGGCTCATTGTTGGAGGTGCTCCTTGCAAGAGAGCTTCAGGAGAGGATGTGTGTCACACATATAATGATTGATGACATTGTTATCACAGAAGGTGAGTCTCAGCATGCATCTGCTGTGGACCATGGCACCCAAAAACGCCATCACATATACACCCACTGTCATGATATGGCAGACATGATGTGACATGGTGGCCTTGTAAAACAAAGGATTTCAGATAGCCACATGTCTATCATAGGCCATTGCTGTCAATATACAGCATTCATCGATAACAAAGAAAGTAAAGAAAAAGAGCTGCACCAGGCACTCAGCAAAAGAGATGATACTTTGTTTAACAAAACTCACTATTATTTTTGGAATTATAACAGAGGAGTAGCAGAGATCAATGAAGGAAAGGTTGAAAAGAAAGTTGTTCCTCAGAATGGAGGTCACAGAAATTCCCAAGAAGAGGAAGAAAAGAGGCAATTGGAAATCTGGCTGTTGTGTCAATTCAAGTAGAATAAAATCCTTCACTAAAGAGCCATTTCCTGAGGCTGTTCTTGCCTAGGTTAAATCTATAAAAAGAGGGGGGAAAACCCAATAACTTCAAAATAAATTCAGTTCTCTCTATCCAATCCCACCAAACGGATGCTGAGGCTCAGATTAGAAGAAGTAACCCAGCCTCCAACCATGTCTGTGAGTTTTCCATGTAATTCATAAGATTTGGAGACTTTATAAAGAAATATAAAATAGAGGGAAAGTAATTTCTTTGAGAAAAAGATTCAAATGGTCACTAATCACTCTTGCCTCTACAGCATCATTCTTCATTTCTGTCTTCATTACACCATCACCTCACGATCACTTATGGCTTGAACACAGAGAAGTTGTCAGCATATCAGAAACTCATGGACTCCCACAAAGGGTGTCATAAAACAATCACAGTCCCTACAATTCAACATCTGCTCATCTTTCTGCATCAAGATTTTAGAGACATTCTTTGTTAACTCTGTCCTTTATTCCTATAGCGGTAAATGCAAAGCTCTTTGATAAATTTTAGAAGTGCACAGAGCTGAAAAGAGATTTATCTTTCATGCTATTCCCTTTCTTTGAAATGAATTTTGTGCCACGGAATATGAACATAGTTCTCAGTACCTGACAATGAAAAATAAAGACAGGCAGATCATTATTTCTGATGGTGGCTTTTCCCAGACTGTTCTTATTCATCAGGGAGGTTGTGAATACCATGTGTTGTTGCCAAGAAAATCATCTGCTATGCTACTATGGCTCAAGAAATTTTTGTGATCTCAAATGTCCTCAGGACCTTGAATGTTTTAACCAGAGATTATACTTTACTGCTAAAGAAAATTACCCAGAATCAACCCTAATTTATAATCATGTTAGTAATTATAAACCCTTACTGGAACGCTATTAAGTTGATGAATGCCAGTTTCCTATCGAGCATGGCAAAATTTCAAGTAGAAAGCAAAAGTAAGTGTTCCATATTCACAAGGGTTTCTTCTTAGCACCTCTTACATAACTGGAATACTATCCACTCATTTTCTGATTGTCTTGTACTTACATGGTAGGAATTTTGTCTATTCCTTTCAGGTATATATGTCCTATCTTGAGTAATAATCATCCTATGAAAAATCTATCAATAAATATATGTATAATGAAATGATGAATGAGGGAAGATTTTGATCTCACATTCTCTGGGATAGTGGCCACTGTACTTTCACCCCATCACATTTCCTTCTATGTCTCTGAAAAGTTAAAAGAATCCCTGTGGTACATACTTGAATTTGTTTCATTATTTTTTATTTTAATTTCATTGTCAAGGTGACTTACTGAGGGGATACATTTAAATATGTATGTTAAGGAGCACATTTCTTGTCATACTTCTTAAACCCTCCCCCCCTTTTCTCCCACCTTCCATCCTCCCACCCCCTCCTGATTTGTACAGTTAGTTTCCAACATATTGTAATGAGAGTATCGCTGTTGCACTGGATCACTTTATCCTTTGTCTCACTATTTTGAAATTCCTCTTCTCTTCCCTTCCCTAATTCAGATAAATGTGTATATGATACCCAGGGGCCTAGAATTAAATACAGTAAAAACAGAGGATAAACCATAGGAAAGATTATGCAATTTAAGTGTATTTTTGTAACATGTGAAACCCATTCTTGAAATTTTGAAACAATATGGGGAAGGCAGAGAGGGACAGGAGGAAGAAAAATGAATGTAAAAAAGTCAGGGAATGAAAATGGAGAGGATGAGGGGAGACTGATCCAAAAAAATCAGATTGAGGAATATGAAAAATGCAGACTTATGAATAGAAATATGCAGCGCATATACAAAACACTCTAATGAGTATATGGAAAAAGTGGAACTTTGATGAGAAGAAAATAATACAGAAATGTATTTGAGAATTAAGAATGAGAGTGATGTGCTGATAGGAAGTTACTGTTGTGTGTTTTTTTTTTTAAATTTAAAAAATTAGCCTTTATCACAACTACTCAGGAAGCTGTAATCTTGGGGGTCATGAATTGGTGCCAACCTGGGCTGAGAGGCCAGAGTCAAAAGTAGAGCTGTGGTTGAAGTGGTACAGTACTAGGTTTAAGCAAAAATACTCAGGGACATTATGCAGGCTTTCAGATCAAGCCACAGGACTGGCACCAGAGAAAAAGAAATCTTAGGCAAATGATTAAGAGAGGAAAATTAGAAAACAAGTTAATAGTGAAAGTATACTAGTGAAGGTGATGGAATATGTGAGGGGTAAACATGAAGAATTAACAATATACAGAATAAAATTCAAATTTAACTGGCTCAGGCCACAAGTAGTGACAGTACCATAACTGGAAAAATTTGTAAGTGTCAGTTATTCATAGAAGTGATTCCAACTGCACACACTTGTATCAGATGGAAAAAGGGAGTAAAGATTTACTATACACCTTCTGTACATTTGAACAAACATGTAAGTTTCATCTTACTAAGACTTATTTCTCCTGGTGTGTGTTTTTTCTCAGAAGCCATGCAGAAAATTTCTGTCTGGCCTTAAGAAGATGATGTAGCACCTAGGGGCAAAGATGCAGCCCAGGAGCCCTGCACCAGAAGCCAAGATGGAGAAGACCTCCACAGCCACCATGCCCTTTCCCCTTGGCACTGTGGGAGACAGGCAGGAAGGTGAGCAACACACTGCAGAACACCAGCATGCTGAAGGTCAAGAACTTGGCTTCATTGAAGGTGTCAGGCAGGTTCCTGGCCAGGAAAGCCACAGTGAAGCTGGCAGGGGCCATGGAGCCCAGGTATCCCAAGACACAGTAGAAAGTCGTGAGAAAGTAGTGAGTACTTGAAGAGGTGGCCATGTTCAGAATGTGCATTTGTGTCAATGAAGAGAGGTTCAATGAAGAGGTTCCCAGTCAGAGTCCACAGAGAGTCACCTGGATCAGGGTGACGATGGGAATGATGAAATTAGGAGCCCCTGATACAGCTGCCACCTCATCCTTCTCCCTGGAGAAGTGACCTTGAAGGCCAGAACCACAGTTACAGTTTTGGCCAACACAGCAGAAACAGCTAGAATGAATGCAACTCCAAATTTGGTTTGCTGCAGAAAGGTGAGTGTGTTGGGTCAGCCAATAAAGAACACGGAACAGAGAAAACAGGAAATGAGGGAATTAAGCAGGATGTTACTGAGAGCCTGGTTATTAGCCTTAACAATGGGGAGTGTTGTGATGTTTCACAATGACCCCAAGAACAACTGCTGTGAGTGTAGATAAGCAAAGAGCCATGCAGGTCAAGGCCATCCCCAAGGGCTCTCCATAAGCCAGAAAACTTCCAGCTCTTAGGAGGCACTGGTTTCTCTATGTGTTGGCATACTGATGATCTGGCCATTTCATACACTGCTCCATATCTGATGAGGAAGTACAACAGCCATGAGTAACTTTTCAGTTCTCAAAAACAAATTAGGAAATCCCTACATAAAGATAGTTCTACCATGTCAATATTTAAAAGCATGAAAAAACCTTACCAATTATTACCAGGTATCATCTCTATTTAATTTTTCATTAGTTCATACTCTCACATGCATTCCCACACTCTATTTTAATCTAATTGAAAATTTTTTATCCATAATAACTATAGCTCATATTATTCCTTGCCATTTCTAATTTCCTAACAAAGTTTTCTGAACCCTTCATGCTGCCATCATAATTCTCAGCCTTGTTTTCCCCCTTCAACTCCTCATCCAATATTGTAAATAGTAATACTTGCACTTTTCTGTACGTTTCTGTCCAATCTAAATAGGAGCCCTGTAGCCATTCCTTGCAGTTGTTATATTTGCCACTAATACGCACATGTAAAGCAGTAGAAAACAGAAAATCAACTCAATCTTTGAAGCACTGAAGTCATTCTATGCACAACAATACTGCCTGCTTCCTTCACCAAACTCAACCCACAGCAGGTGCTCTTTTGCAAGAACAGTTCTGAGCACTAGTACATAAAGATATGCAAAATCACTGGGTTTCTTTTTTTTTGAAGTCTAAAAGTAATTTGGAGGAAAAGGAGACTTTGTACTTAAAAAATGCTTTTCACTTATTATGATAGAAGTTATACTTACATGACTGAGTAGCTGAATGCACATGCATACAACAGACTAGAAAAAAGTTTGCATACATAATTCAGAGCCTGTGATTTTTTGTTCAAGGAACAGTATCATTCATTGTCACAATTAGATGAAATGAAGGCGAATTTGAGGCTGCAATTCAAATACACCATTTTTGCACTAGAAGAGAGTATGAATTTCTTTCTAAACATGAACTCACCAGTCCCATTGGCCATCTCATCCTCTGAACAAGGAGTGCAATCAAAGCAACAGGCAGCCTTCCCCTTCTGAGTGGATTTCCTGAATCCAGGACCATAACTTTCACTGCAGAAAGAATGAGGAGGCTGAAAAAAATTAGATAGGTGTCAGTCATTGCAGGGTTATATTGAATAGGATTAAGCATAGTATTTCTATGCACATAAATCTAGTCAGTTAACTGAATGCTGTTATAAATCCCACATCATGTCACAAACAGCTTGTATGATATAGCCTTGATCTCTACCTATCCTCTTGAACTGTTGAGAAATGTAAGACCTTTAAATGGTGGATGTTAATGAGAAAGTAAGTCCTGCCAGCCCTACGGAACTTCCTTGAATTCATGTGACCTCACTTTTATAGTGTTATATGAACTCCAGGTCCATCATATTTTCTTATTTTCCCAGTGGCCATAATGTGAGAGTCTTCTTCTCACATAGTCTACTGATTCCTCTCACTAAAGATGTTTAAGTAGCACGACAACTAACCATTGAAGAAAACCTCCACAGAACGAAGCCACATATACCTTTCAAACACTTCAAGTGATTGACTCCTCCAGTACATTATCTGAGCATAGAAACCTGCTAAGAAAAATGCCATTTATATTTTATGATGACATTCTAAGTAAACATTTAGAAACACTGTTAACTGTTTTTTGGGTGCTAATCCTGTGGTTTGAAATTAGAGTCTGGTCACTGTCCTGGAACATTTATTTTTCCTGAAGGTTATCACTCTACCACTTGACCCACAGCTCCATTTGACTTTTTGGTGGTTAATTGAGATAAGTTCCTCAAAGAATATTCTTTCTACTTGGCTTTAAATTGACCTGTAATGGTAAATCTGAGGACATCAGCCTTCTGAAAGGATAGGATTATAGGCATAGGTCAACATTTCCTATCCCTGTTAAATTCGTCTGTTCCCTTGGTATGTAAGAGTCAGTTAATACAATTTCTTAAGCTGGAAATAGATTATATGGCCCACTCTACCATATCTTCAGAAAAAGACAGTTGATGGCCATACAGAGTATTTGGGAAAAACTTTCCTACATTCACTTCAAGTTGAAGATGTTCTGGAAAATTCTAAATTTTCAAAATGTCATACTCTGACCCCAGTGTCTTTTTCTCATGCAAAATTACTTCATCTCCAGCAGGATTGTGAAGTTGGATGTTCTTCAGAAAAGGTTGCAGCTGAAAGAGATACACCATCTTATGGTGAAAACCATCCCAGGGTTAACACTGAAAACCTGAACTAAGTAAATCTCTTGACTGACTTTAATTTCTGCTTCAAAATTTAAATGTGACTGTAGCAGAAAGATCTAATGAACTATCCCAGAAAAACAAAACTATGGAGGAATAAAAGCAATCTTTTTTAAATCTTGGTCACTCAGCAAAGAAGTAGAAGGTTTCTTTTCAGCAGAAACTGATTCCATGTAAATAATCATGAGTGAGAGAATTCTCAGTTGCCTAGATACATTTTTGCACAATAATAAATTTTATGAATGCCTATAGTTTCAGGTTAATATGATTATAATATGTAAGACAGAACTAAGATAGAGCACTTAGGCAAATTATGGATAATTCTGTTTTACCAGGTCTCATTTTGCTCTTGCTTAGTAAACTCATAGAGAAAAAGTAAACCTACAGTTTTCAAAACATTAGCTATGAGCATGTTGAGGTTCTTTGTAACTAAAAGAATATATAGAAATATGGAATATATTTTGTCCTTGCTACTGGCCTACATTTCCTTATAGTGTTACTCACAGACATTTAAACAAGTATAATCTTGGGTTTTGGAAAAATATTTCATTTCATACAATTAAAAAAAACACTTAGGAAGTAGCTTTCCTCATGGTGTGTACCATCCAAAACAGAAGGCCTTATCCGTGCAGGGGAAGGCACCATCCCTTTTCTATTTCTCATTATTGGTACTTCTGTTTGATGAAGAAGCAGCTCATGCAGAGGCTGGGCCACAGAATACACAGTGCTGTATATATGCATATAAAGTGAGGCAAGCGAGGATGAGGAAGAAAGAAATAACACACGTTTGCTCTCAAAAGTGGAATTCAGATCTAGAATGCAATGAAATATGTTAACAAATACAGGGTTTGATGCATTTACACACAAACTGACTAGAGGTTGTTATACTTGTGGGATGAAACCAAAGGTATATCTCATCTGAAAATCTGAAGTTCAGTTAAACATAATGGATATCAGGAAATGGAGACATGTTGAGGAGACATATGTAGAGTACAAGGGTGAGCCGTTCATTGTATTCAATGCACACTATGTAACTTGTAGCTAGGGATGGGAGGGGCAAATATGGATGAATAAAGGAAGGGTGACATTTTTTCCTAGAAGCATTGTATTCCCAACAAACTTCTGGAACTGTAAACACTTTCTACAATTACTTAGCAGTTCGAGTTTTTAAAAAGGGAAAAATCTAATGGGAAAAGCTTGAACATTTTAATAACAGGCACATGTAATGCAGAGAGCTTTATCTTCCATCACTCTACTTAGTGGATTATTGTTGAAAAATGCTATGCCTTCCCTTTGTCATAAGAATATCTAAATCCCTTTCAATATTTTTGCCTTTATAATTGATAGACACTAACTCAGAATTAAGATCAGTTGTTCAGTTCTAAGTTCTTTCAAGATTGCTTTCAGAGAAACTGCTTTGATAATACAACTATTATCTCTCATTTAAAAATAAGTAATGACTTAATGTTATTAGAGCATATGAGGCATATATGCCCAATGGAACACAAATATTACATTCAGTATACTCAGTAGTAAAATTCATTTTTTGGTACCAGTACAAGTGCTTTCAATTAAGATCTAAGAGTTGCCCCTTAACATTTTTGGTTAATCCTTCTGGTGCTCTACCATTTGTGCCACCACTCCACTTCTGGATTTTTGGTGGTTCAAGACTTTTGTAGACTTTCCTTACCCAATATTCCTTGAACTTTTGTCTAAAGATCTCCCCTTCCTGGGTAGCTAGGATTATAAATGCAAATTATGAGCACCTGGCTTGCAGACTTCATTCCTAAGAAGCTATAAGACAGCCAATGCTAGCAAATAGAATGATTTACATTAGGAATATAAATAAGTTGTCATTTCATGCAACATATTCATCAGCATTTCCAAAATAACATTTTAATGATTATGGGTTTTGTCTCCAGATTAGTCAAATAGTGTAAAGTAATTACATGCCCCTGGCCTTCATCCTTAAAATGTGTTACGGTGGCGATGGGTCTAGATAAATTTTTACCTTGACAAATGTCTGATTTCTTATAAACAGAGGATAAATATCTGTTTTCAAGTATATATTTCCCTATTTTAGAAAAGTTGTAGGATCTGTTCTATCATTAGCCATTTCAGAGGACAGTTATGAATAAAATATGTAAAGCACCCCACCATTATCCCTCCAAATTCAGACTACCATTTCCATTGTTGCCATTCTTACAGTTCTTATTCTTCTCCTTTATCTTCCTGATTGTTTGCTTCATTTTCTAATGTTCCCAGAGGTTTTTCCATGTCTTTCATCTTGGCTAGAGGAGAAAGTTTCTTTCTTGCCACTTTCTGTAAAGAGATTATAATGTTGGGTCATGACTACAGTATAGTTTCAGGTAGAATAATTTTATTAAAATAGTCTCACTGGTTACTTCAGCTATCTTCAATCTACTATGATTTCTTTATCACACTCATCAGAAAAAGAGTATATGGAGTGACATAGCAAATATTTATATTATTTGAGCTGAGAACACCATAGTGAAGGTATAGAGTGGGTGCTGAAAGCAGTTGAGAGAAGGTAGTAACCATTATGACATCAGCATTCACCCCTTCCCAGGACTGCCTCTTAGAATCCTCTGAGGTAACATCTCCATAGTTACAAAGTTCTTGTCTCAGAGCAGTTTTGATGTGAATCCTGCCCCTGCTTTGACATTTACAACCCTCAAGGTTGGACAGCTGGAGGGAGAGTTCCATAGTCGTCTATTGAGGAGTAAATCGCAAGTCAGAAGTGGGTAAGTATGAAATGAATACTGCTGGGCTCATCCTCAATACACCACGGACCGGATGAGAGCTGGACCAACCTAAAATGATAACCCACTCTCCATTCCAACTCCATCTACGATGAGAATATGTGAGTATTCTTTCTTTCTTCCTGTCTAAAGTTGGAGAAATGTATTTTATCTGGAGAAAACATGTCTATTTCAGCTTCCAGATGTCTTTGAACCCCAGGGCCAGAGTAAATTTACAATGTCATATACATAGGTAAATGTGGCATATAATTAAGAAAGCAGTAGTAGAGCCATAGATATCCCAAGGATTGGAATTACCAGTATAATAAAATAGCTATTTTAAATAAAGGAAACTATATAAAATGTGTACAAAATGCAAGTTAATGAAAAGAATTTAAACAGTAAATGTAATTTCTAGAAATAACTGTGTAAACTTTCTAGTATACGAAATTCAGGTAATATAAAATGAGCCTAAATTTAAAAGCAGATAAAATAAATATATCAAGTGTATCAATGAGAAAAAAATTAAAAATACAAAGGTTGGATAGATAATACACACCTTTTTTCCCAGATACTCACTAACCTGAAGTAGGACCTGAAATCTGCCTGCACAAGAGAGCTAGGTTTCCTTTGAAAATAAAACTAAATGCAAAAGTGGTAAGCATATAGCTTGAAGGATTGAGCAATTTCTAAGGACAATGAGGATCTAAGCTCACACCTTAGTGCCACCAAAAATCAGAAGAAAATAATAGACTCCATAAAATGAACAAATATTTGTGCAATTTGTGTATTGGGGAAGACCAGATGGAGAAAATACAGTATTTGAAAAGATTTTATCTATAAACTGATATGTATTCCAAAGCGTGCAAAAGATATAAAGCACATATTCAAGAATATCAGTGAGTGTAAATTGAATAAATGCGATGAAAACATATACTAAGAAACTAGAGCTGAGAGTAAAAGTTTACAACAAACTTATGAAATAAAGTACATAAAAATACAAAACTCCGATTCTAGTATGAGTGGAAGACTTCTATCTGATGGGGTTCGTGATAATTTTATCCATCCATGATGGAAATCAGTCTGTAAGTTCCTCATAAAACTATAAATAAATCTATGATATGAATCAGTGCCACTACCTTGTGAGATTATGGTCCACTGCATGCATATGTGTAATGTGTCTAAATAAACGCTTTGGACAGCTATCATGTTTTACTAAGAACTTAAAAAATAAGTGATAAAATCTTGTGTAATATAATGAGTATGCAAGTATAATAGATGAGTTGCAACATCATTAGGAAGTTTTTTTTTTCCTTCTTCTACTTTAAAGTACATATGCTGTTTAGTCCTTCATTTATATTGTGATGAATAATTTCAGATTCCCAGTGCATGATGATCAGTATAATGTTTATCCAACACTGGAGCCTTATACAGAATACCTTCACTGCTCTTGAATTAGCTCTCTTCTCCAGGGCCTTTGAGGTCTGTGCATGGAATTTCGTTCTACTATATTTTGACAAGCAAAAAACATAGAGTTGATTTTGGTGTCCATTGAGCCTTGTGATAGAGAAGTGTTCTCTCCATTACCACATGTTCTCAGACCAGTGCATCATGGGGAAACAATCTTGATCTATGTTAGCATGTTGAGTGCTGAGTAAAAATGAGCATTTTGAAGCTGAAAGGTAAGAATGCAAAGGTGCAAATCAACTTCTGCATTGACCTTGACTTATTATTATTGTTTTGTTCGACAATAGTGAAGGAATGCATTTGTAGAGGCCTCTGCACTTGAAACCTGCTTGGGTCAACCAGTGACATTCTGTAGCTATTATGGGCATTGGGTGTGTGAAGAGATTCTCTGGGTGTGATGCGATAATAACTGGCTGACATCTCACTAGCATACATTGTTTTTCTGGGCATATTCTGTCGCCCCTGACATGGCATCCTTTGATGCAATCCAATTTCATCATCCTGAATGGATTTAAGGCAAATAGTTTCTTAAGACAGATATTGGACCAAATATATCCAAGTAACTTCATCCTTGGAGCATCAATATCTGTCATCTTGCGGAGAATCATGGTGCCTGAGATGAAGAAGGAGAATCTGCATACATGTTTTCCAACCCATGTTTTTCTCCTGGATTGAAATCTTCAGATGCAAAGCCCCAGGGAAGTGTGTTACACATTTTTCTTAAGTACTCACAAAAGGCTTCAATGAAAGAAGATGGCTTATAGTGTACATCTGTGAATAAGAAGACACACATACAAAAATATATACACCTAACCCTACGGGCATAACTTCCAGCCAAAATTTCAGCTTGGCAAATCTTTCAGGAATGTGTCCTTTAACTTTCATACTCCTTCTTCTCCAGTTGCCTCTCCCGGTCAGGTCCTTGGCTAGCACTAGCTGCATTTCCACAATGAAGCACCAGGTGCACATGGATGGAGATGTGATGATTGCTGGGGTTTTTCCTCTCTACAATTTGGAAACTGATAGAAGTAACAGTGATGCTTCTAGGCAACAAGAGAACAAGCCGTAAGTGAGTCAGTATTTTATGCCCATGAACTGTTTTTGTTCTCAGTATGGGCAATAGCTGAGGGAACTTGGGTGCACACATCAATATTATCTGTCTTCTGTACCCTGACTTCCAATTCCTATTGCACCTGAAACAGCTTCGTTTCATGATTTTATTTTGCATCTACTGTTGAGTAATTTTCTGCCTGCTCATAGGAGAGGACTCTGATTTCCTTCAATGTAGCTTCTTCTTTCCAGGGATACAATTTCTTCACTTTATTCCAGAAAACCTATATTTTCGCAATCCCAGCTGTCATTGCAGAGGATAAAATGATTACAAACACCTGAGTCAGTAGCATGAGTTTTGTACTAGAAGGCTGCAGACATATTTCTTTCCCCACAAACTAGTGCTCTGAGAAGTTTTCTTTGGTAACACTTAAATTTGAGGTCACTGCTTAAACATTCTTATTGTAGGCTAGTGGCTCACAATCATAATCCTAACTACGTGAGAATGATATCTGAAGATAAAGATTTCAAGCCAGCCTGGTCATGAACATCTGTAAGACTTTTATCTCCAATTATCCAGCCAAAAGCTGGGAGTGGCTCAAGTTGGCAGAGTGCTGACCTAAAGCACAAAAGCTCAAGGACAGTATCCAGGCTCTGATCTCTCTCTCTCTCTCTCTCTCTCTCTCTCTCTCTCTCTCTCTCTCTCTCTCTGCTAATATAGACACATTGAGTATTATAGTTTCAGCCAATGGATATTTTTGTTACCTACAGATATGAAGAGAACTATGGTCTGGTTAGTAAAATTTTATGCATGCTACAGACTACAGGTAGTAATATTTATCCCCAAAGTCTTTCTTGTAGGTAAGTGGGCCACTGCAATTGGAAATCAGAAGGTGAGCCATTTGATGCAACTCTACATCCACTGATGTTATGACAAGGTTTCTTAATTTTTATACAGTACTTAGTGGAGTTTCTTCTTTTGTTGTTGAGATTTGGCGCTATCCTTATAGTCATGGTCAAGGTAGCACTGGTGGAGTCGGTTAGTTCACAGATAGGAGATGTCTGTGATGTTTAATACATGTTTGTTTCTCCACTGTTTGAGTGCAGGGAGCTGGGGCACAAGTGAATTCTGAAGCCATCCTAATGTGGGAGTGTGGTTGTTACCCTGACTCCCACACTTAGAACAACTGAGAAATAGCTGAGTTTTAAGGCCTGTTTGTAGCTTCTAAATCCTAGAGAAAAGATAAATTATCTAATCCATTTGTTTCCATCCAGGTGCTTAGGTGGTCTCTTTGCCACATTCCAGAAATGGTACATTTCTTAGTGGGGAAAGAGGTTGCCAGCCAGATGCTGTTCTCCAAGAGGGAGATGTTCTTAGTATGGCAATCATGATTCCAGTGTTGCTTCAGAATTTCCCATCCTGTGGTGAATTTTCTCTGCATCTCACTGTGGCTGGTTCAGTTGTCCACTCCCATTGCTACTTTTCTTGAGCAGGATCTTTAAATTCTATAGTGAAGGTAGGTGCTAAGCTACCATAGCCTTTACACAGGTTTCACTGCTCTTATGCAATTAACCTTCTTGTTTAGTGTGTATCTCTGTTAAATTGGGGGGCCATTGGCAGTGAAGTAAGTTTCTTAGAATCAACCTATGCTTGGCCTAGTGTTTTTTATTCATTCAGCTATTCTGGCTCCTCTTTATAGAATTTCCTGTATTTCTATTCCCAGTCAGTGTTGACAGATCACATCTTCCTATAGCCATTATGTAGTGTGTCTCTAGGTTTACTGAAGTTTCTTCCACTTCCTGTCCTTTTAGAGTTCTCAGTGGTTATTATGTGAGTTCAGTAGTAGTGTGTTTGGGTCATGAGTTTTCATTTGACTGTTATATGTTTTCTGGTACTTAGGGGGCTTAAATAGATTACAACAAGCTATTATGGAATGATGACAACTATCCAGGATGATGAGGATGAAAGTAAAAGAGAAAATGCACACACAAGTAACAGAGGTATATGATCATATATACATAAGAAAATGTACAGAAATGTGAGGATTAAATATTTTCATTTATTTCTAATGACATTTTTCATTTAATATTTAAAGATAAAATATTGAGCTCTCTCTCTCCCTTCTCTCCGGCCATGGATCATCTTGGCCACAGGCCAGCAGTTCGGTAATAAACGTTCTCTCCTGCCTGAATACTGCGTGGCATTCTCCTTTACCGGCTACCTACTTTAAAAACCTAATATATATGGTGCCGTGACTTGGGAAGGGCTTAAGAGTCAGGACAGGTGGAATTCCCATCTATTTTTCTCCTTTTTCTGGGAGTATGCCCAGTCCTGACGGCCCTTTTTCCGCGAACCGAACTGCTGCGAGTCGCCACGTGGCACTTTTCACTAATACCATTGCTGGCCTCCACATCCACCTCCACCTCCACACCACGTGTCTACCCTGGTGAGTGAAACTGCTGCTGCTCCGGTTCTCTGCCGCTCCGTCCGCTGCTTCTGCCGCTTCTGCCTGCCGCTTCTGCCCGGTAAGCTCATTCACTCACCAGGTGCCTCCCTCCAGTGCTTTTTGGGTTTTGCATCACAGTCACACCCGAGCCGGGACACTGCTAGCACGCCTCTTGACAATGAGGCCTGCTCGAAATACTCGCTCAGATACAGTTTTTGCCACTGCAATGAAGACTCTGCTAGCACGCCTCTTGACAGTGCAATGAGGCCTGCTCGAAATACTCAAACAGATACAGTTTTTCCCACTGCAATGGTAAATGGTTAGAAGTCACTTATATTCAGGCTCTCTCTCTCTCTCTCTCTTTCTCTTCCTTTTTCTCCCTCTCTCTCATCTCCCTGCTTACTTGCTTACTTTATAAAATTCCCAAGTCGTACCATCGTTGTGTGCCTTGCTCACAAAGCTGCCTCTTTTCACAGAGCTTCGAAACTGAGGCTTGACCACCAATGTGCTTTGTCGGCAAAGATCTAAAAGTTCTTTTCTCCAGCACTGACCACGTGGTGGATATTGGGTTTAACAGGCATCAGCTCAGGCGCCATTATGCCATGCCACGTGTTCTCTATTAGTGTGTTTGTGTCCTCCTGCCACCCCCCTCAACATGGCATCCCACTGGAGTTTATCAAAATATGATTTCAACATTTGATAATCTGAAAATTGTTGTTTGCTAGCAAAATTGTTTTTCTAACCGACCACGTGGTTTTAAAATATTGGGCAAAAAAAAAATGTCATTTACTATTGGAATTCCAAGAGTCTACTGCTGAAATTCATTTTTGCATGCTGTAAAACCTTTGTGCACAGTGTGTATGTCTGTGTAAATGTCATTAGTATGTCCATCTAGCTATATATCTGTGCTAAAACTCATCACATCTACTGAGTTTTGTCATTGCAGAATTCTGGCAAGTATTTGGTCAGTTCTTGACAAGGTACAGGTAAGCTCTAGTCCCCTTGGTCTCCTTGTTGTTTTAATTGGAAATCAAAAGGGCTTTTGTTGCAAAGACTCCTTGGATTGAAGTTCGAAGCCAGCCCGGGCTGAAAATCTCTCTCAAACTCCATCTCCCAATTAATCAGCGAAGAGCCAGGCTGGAAGCATGGCTGAAGAGACTTATCTCTAACCAGCCAAATGCTGGAAGTGGAGCTCAAGTGGTAGAGTACTAGCCTCAAGCAGAAGTGCTCAGGGACAGTGCCCAGGCCCTGAGTTCAAATCCTTTGAATGCCATCGGGGACAAGCCATCCCAGCAACAAGCACCTAGATCCCTGGGACTCAGCCAGTTCAGGGAACAAGGATCACGGAGAGGAGTAAGAGGAGAATTATGTCAGATCCTAAATGGAGTCACTTTGTCTTGCCCTTTCAAAATTAATCAGAGCTGGGGGATCAAGAGATAGTAGCTTGTCCATCTAATGTCCATGCCTGAGTATAAGAACTGTCCAAGTAATCCAATTTTTAATTTTGTGCCCTAAACCCTTCCTTTTGCCTTAATATTTTTTTTTGTCCAGCCCCTGCCTCATGAGACTTCTTCCAGGCTTCATTCAAGGACTGGCATCTACCACCAAGGGACCCTGCTGCTCGCCTTCTCCAGGAGAGCCACATTTCTGCCTTTTACCCCTAATGCCGACGCCCCTTGTCAGCAGGAAGCAGCCAGAGAGAGTCTTCGTCCTTTTTCATAACTATTAAAAGGCTGGAATGTTAGGTCCTCTCCCTGAGGGCTACATGCAGATGCCCCCACCTCATTAAGTCTCCACCCAGTTACCTGGGTAACCTGCAGACCTGGAGGCAGTTACCTCCCCTTTCCCTAAGGTCACCTCCTAATCCACCTGGCCACACCCCTTGCCCCTGCCCTAAATAAAGCAGGGCTGGGTGGGGGTCGCTCTCTCTCTCTCTCTCTCCCTTCTCTCCGGCCATGGATCATCTTGGCCACAGGCCAGCAGTTCGGTAATAAACGTTCTCTCCTGCCTGAAAAAAAAAAAAAAAAAAAAAAAAAAAGATAAAATATTGAAGACAAACAAATGAATACAGAAATGGCCTTGTATTCCTCTCATTGTGATATTGAACATCCAATTTTACATGGTTCAGTAGTCATTAGTAGACATAGTTGTATTAAACATATGTCTCGCTTTATAAGAATAATGTGTACGATATGGCTACTGCATTTAAAATATTAGAACATCCTCAGCTTGCTTCTATAGCTACTTAATAATAAGCATTGCATATTTTTATATATGTATTGTTCATTCATGGCCTCTGTGCAAAGGATTAAAAGACTTTAGCATTGTTGTAGTACAGGTCTTATGGAGATATATTCTCTTAACTATGCTTGTCTTGGAATATCTTTATGCATTTTTCCTTTAAACTCACATCTGGAAGATACCTTTGCAAGGTAATCTAAATGTCATGGTGAAAAAATTTGATTAAATTTTTCTGTTTATTTTATATTTATATCCTGTGTACATTGGAAATTTAAAATTCTGTCATTACATATTAAAACAAACATTTTATTTCAAATTTATTTCTTTATTGTTAAAGTGATGTACAGAGGGGTTACAGTTTTATACATAAGGCAGTGTGTACATTTCTTATCCACCTTGTTACCTCCTCATTTTCCCCCTGCTTTCCTCCTCCCAATATCCCTCTCCCTATGAGTTGTACAGTTGTTTTATACCATCTACTTTTGTAAGTATTGCTGTTGCATTGGTTTTTCTTTCATCCTTTGTCTCTCCATTTTGATATTCTCCTTGCCTTCCCTAGCTCCAATACATATATATGCAGTAGCAGCCAAACAAGCATTTAATCCATCAAAATCAACACTTCTTCTGAATTTCTATGCTCATTATGCAGATTTATCTTCACAAACTACCAGTTTGTTTTGGCTTTGGCTTTTGCTATTGAAGTGATCAACAAACATCCTGATATTTTGCATAACTTGACTCTGGAATTTGACATATATGTTCAATATGGAACTTGTACACCATTTAAAAATCCCTTCATTTGCATATTTGGGGAGTAAAAGACTCCAAACTACAACTGTATGAGAGACATCAAGGCTACAACAGTACTTACAGGACCATCAGGAATAATATCTGCCCATATTGGGACACTGCTGAATCTCTACGGGTTTCCACAGGTGACCGTGGGAGCATTACAGGAATATTAACAAATGTTTAATTTGGTACCATTTTGGGTGTTAAAAGAGAATGATAGGAAAAGACTGGACTTATGAACCTCTCAAATATTGTGATATCAAGGAGTATGTACTCAAAGAAAATGTGATGTATGGAACAAATACATGCACATATATGCATGGCCAATCTCACAATCTATGGTAAACATGGTAGAATTTCATGATGTAAGTTCTTTGATCAACTAACAGACAGTATTTTAAAAATGAACACCAGAAAGCTGAAGCATATCTTGTCTGACAGGGGTATGTGTTCAAGGCATGTGGAAAGGGGCAGAGGAACAGGAGTCAAACTGAGCAATTATAACATAAGATCCAATGTACATATGTGAAATGAAACTAGGAAAGTAAGGTGATGGAGTTGATATGGATGACAGGAGCTGATTGAAACAGTGACAAAGACCAAGAAGCATTGTATAAACTAGTCAATAATGTACAATAATTAAAAATAATTTATAATTCATTTTGTTCAGATTAAAAGTAAAACCTTCTTTTCACATACTTCTAATTGGTATTTAATATACATCATGTCTGAGATTGTGATGGTTTTACATCTTCGCATTCATGTACTGTCCCAATTTTTATTCCCTGTAACTTACCTTTGGACCTTTTGATCATGCACTGAGTGACCATAACAATTTCCTTGGTCTCTGTCAGATGGCCCCAGAGGCCAGATCTATGGCCACTGCCATGATCTTATTGCTTCACTTCAGCTGGAACTGGGTGGGACTGTTTACCTTAGAAGATGAGAAGGGCTTGTGGATTCTTCCTTTGTTGAAAGAAGAGATGGCGAAGAACAGAGTCTGTGTAGCCTTTGAGATAGTGATTCCAAACCATGCCGTGTCATATATCTTCAAAATCATGGCACGTTACAACCAGATAAACAAATCTTCAGCAAATGTTTTTGTCATATATGGAGATAATGAATCGCTACTATATTTAATGATGAGTGTTGAGAAAATTTTAATAAAAGGCAAAGCTTGCATATTGAACTCACAGTGGGAATTAACTACAAGAAGGAAATATTTCACTCTAGGTTCATTCCATGTCCCTCTCATTTTTTCATACCATCGCTCAGATGTTTCTGGATTCACAGATTTTGTCAACGCAGTTAACCCTTCCAAATACCGAGAAGACTTTTCGTTGCTTGGCTGTGGTTTCTCTCCTTTAATTACTCAGATTCTGAGTCTGACTGAAATGTGGGAGAATTGTCCTCATGAGGCCTCCTTGGATTGGTTGCCTAGGCATAATTTGACATGAGTATGTCTGGATACAGTTACAATATTTCCCTGCAATTGATCTATTGTTCTCTCTAATGAATATGTAAAATTCCATTGTGAATATGTACCTTGATGTACATTTCTGTTGAGCATTTGAGCTGTTTACACAATTTGGTTATTGTGAATTCAGATATAGCAATTCTTTAAAAACTACACAAATACAAACACCTCCTGTTCTGCCAGCCTTAAGTGGAGACAGACAAAGGACTATACCCTGGCCTTGAGTTCAAGCCTCACTAGTTGCACATAAAGTAAAAATTAAGAGAATGAACATATTGAAAAAAGATACACTCTCCTATGCCAAATGCAGCTCAGTTTTAAAGAGTGTCAAAGATAAAATTATTTTTGGTACTTCTTGATAGTATGATCAAGATGTCATAGGATCTGATCTTGGTTAAAGTTGAACAAAGAGAAGAATCTCATATTTTGAACATGTGCCTCTATTTTCATCTTTGCACCACTTCCAAGATTATAACTTATAGTCTTAAAGTATCTTCAGGAGTTAGAACTTTTCCCCAGGCAGGAAAACCCATGGCTCCCTTCAGTTTAGCACAAAAACAAATCAAAACACACAAAAACACTGTAGTTCAAGTAATAGAACACTTGAGCAAAAATACCCAGGAACAGTGTTCAGGCTTTGAGTTCAAATCAATATTTGCCAGAATTTGCTTTGAACTGACATCCTCAGATGTCAACTTCTTGAGTACCTAGGATTACAGATAGGAACCACTGGCAAGTAAAAGGTTTTTTTTATGTAATATAAACAAATAAATATTAACAACCAGATGCAACTCTGTTTCATTTGCAATACATGGAGAAAAGAGAACCATCAGAAACAACATAAATGTACCTGTTGTGTTCTTCACTAATTTGACTTTCTGATTCTATGTCCATCATTTTTGGTCCATAGGAGAGAAGGTCAACCTACAACTTTCCTCTCAAGGCAGTCATCTTCATTATATTTTGTCCTGGAGTTGTTAGGTTCAGATGGTATCAAAATTCTCTTATCAGGGTCAATATTCCTTGATCGGATTCAAGGGTTCTACATATCTTCCCCTGAGAGAAGTGAGATGAGCGGCCAAGGACATCTAAATCTACTGACATAACCTGTTCCAGAGAAGACAAGGGTATGGGTAAATATGTAAAAAAAATCTTAGTTCATTTGTAAAGCATGTATTTCTTTTTTAACTACTTTGTTGCTGTTTTAGAGATGATATTCAGTGGGGTTACCTTTACACGGGTCAGATAATAAGTACATTTCCCTTCCTTTGACTTAGTATCATCTGTTCCCTCATGTGCTCCTATTCCCCCCTTCCCATCTCTGCCCACAAGTTAACTGGCTCACGTTCATCAATTTCCAGTGCATCTGGTGGTCTATGTTGCACTTTTTCCACCTGTTTTCCACTGATTCTGTACCTTTCTATCAGCTTTCCTCAGATGTGCACCGACACACCATATATGAGGTAAAGGATACAGTGTCTTCTGAAAACACAAAGACAAATTAAGAAAAAGTCCCTTGTTTCCTTAACTTCGGATTTCATTTCATTCTGTATATTATTTTATAGAAATATGAAGAGGTTCTTGAATGTTACAGACTGGTGATTATCTCCTAAGACTATACTTTTTTGGTCTTTGTGCATATGTGTATCTAAAATCCTGTATACTTTGTCATATCCCCATGCATTTTAAATATAACTTCTGAGTATCAAGTACAACATGTGCCAATTTTCTCTCTGATCTTGGCTTATCTCGCTCAACACGAATTGTTCTAGTTCAAACCATTTTCCTATGAATGCCATTATTTTTTCCTTTCTGTTGTTTGTATAAAATTCTTTTGAATATAGGTATAATTCATTTATTGCCATTCATTTATTGGGCAGTTGTGTTTTTGTATCTTGTTATTATGCCTTTATAGTAAAGCTTGAAATTTTTTATTATGATACTATCTGTAGTTGTTTCTTTTGCCTCAAATTGCTTTGCCTATTTTATCTCTTTCATTGTTTGATGTGGTTTTCCTGACTTTTTTCCTCTTTTTCAGTGAAGAACATGGTAAGGACTTATGGGGATTAATTTGAATTTGCATATCATTTTTTTTGCACTGTGGCCATTTTGACAATATTGATTCTACCCCTCCAAGAACATGGAAGATCTTTCCATTTCCTGGTTTTCCTCTTTGAGTTCTATGTTTAGATGTTTACAGATTTCACTAAATAGATCTTTTACATCTTTGGTCAGGTCAGATTTTTTTAGGCTATAGCAAATGATTTAATGATTTTCTCTTTCTGCTGTTACTTTGATAGCATACAGAAAGGCTACTGATTTTTGTAGGTTAATTTCACATCCTGACAAATAGCTGAAGCAGTGGATTAGTTCTAGGAGTTTGGGAGTGGACTTTTCAGGATCCTTCAGGTATAAGATCATGTCATCTTCAAACAAGGATAGTCAAAATTCTTTCCCTATGTGGATAGCTTTAATATCCTTATCTTGCCTTATTGCTCTGGTTAAGAAATTCAGAATTCTATTGAAGAGCAGTGGACAGAATGGACATCCTTGCCTTGTTCTTGATTTTAGGGAAAATGGTTTTAGTTTTACCCCATTTAGTATGATATTGAAAGTTCCTTCTATTTCTAATTTTTCTAGAGCTTTTAACATGAATGGATGCTGTAATTTGTGGAAGTGTTTTTCATTGTAGAGGTCCTTCACTTCCTTGATTAAGTGGATCATAGGCATTTTTGAGGCTATTACAAAAGGAATTACTTTCCTAATTTCAGCCTCTCCTATCTCTTTGTCAGCATAGAGAAAAGCTACTGGTTTTTGTGTGTTTGCTTGATACCATTCTACTCTTCCAAAGTTTCAGATCATCACGAGTAAATTGGGAGTGGAGTCTAAAGGATTCCTTAAATGTAGGCTCATGTCATGTGCAAAAAGGGAGGGTTTTACTTCTACTTTCCCTGTTTGTATCCCCTTTATGTTTGCATCTTGCCTTACTGTGCTACATAGGGCTTCTAATACTGTATTGAAGAAGAGTGGAGAGAGCACATTTCCTTATCTCGTTCCTGGTTTTAGAATACTGTTGTGAGTTCTGTTTTGAAGGCCTTAGAAAATTTGGCTGTGAATCTGTCTGAACCTGGGTCCAAGTAAACGCACCTACCAGAATGGCAGGGGTAGCCATCCTGAGGTCAGACAAGCTAGCTTTTTCATTATAAACAGTTAAAAAAGATAAAGGACACTACATATTAACACAGGGAAGAAGACATCACAATGATAAATTTATATTCACTGAACAAAAGAGGTACTAAATATGTCAAATTCTTTCAGAATGACAGAGAAGATAGACCAAAATACAGTCATAGTGGGAGATTTTAATACTCCACTCTCTCCAAGAGACAGATCCAACACACAGAGGATTAGCAAAGGAGCCGAAGACCTAAGTAACACCATATCACACATGGATCTGACATATCTGTACAGAGTATTTCACCCTACCGGGACTCAATTCCCATTCTTCTCAGTAGCCCGTGGAACATACTCCAAAATACACCATATCATAGTCCACAAAAAGAGACTCAGCAAAAACAAGAGTATTGACATCATCCCATGTACTCTATCTGATCACAGTGGAATCAAGTTAGCCCTCAGTAACAAAGGATACCACAGAAATTACACAAATATTTGGAGGGTAAATCCCTCGTTGTTATCTAACATTAAGGTCACAGAGCAAATTAAGGAGGAAGTAAAGGAGTTCTTAAGCCACAATGACAATAAAAATACATCAGAAAGAATCCTATGGGATACAGCAAAGGCAGTGCTGAGGGGGAAGATTATTGCACTCAGTACACACATTAACAGAATGGAATCAGATCAGGTGAATAACCTCACAATGCAGTTAAAACGAGTGGAGAAACAAGAAAAAATTGAATCTAAAATGACTAGGAGGGAGATAAAAAAGATTAAAGAATAGATAAATCTGATTGAGAATAGAAAGACGATTCCAAAAACAAATAAAACTAAAACCTGGTTCTTTGAGAAAATAAATAAACTTGACACAGCCCTTGCAAGACTAACAAAAAAAGAAGAGAAGAGACTCATACCTGTAAGATCACAGACTCCACCAGAAAAGTTACAACAAATACACAGGATATTCAAATGATTATAAGGAACTATTTCCAGACACTTGCCTCACTTTTACAGAGATTGATCAATTCTTTGAGAAGTATAAACTGCCAAAACTGAATCAAGAAGAAATAAGTCAATTAAATAAACCAATAACCTACAGCGAGATACAGGATGTAATCAAGTGCCTTCCAACAAAGAAAAGCCCAGGCCTAGATGGATTCACCAATTCTATAAAACCTTCAGTGAGAAGCTAATACCAATATTCCTCAAACTTTTCTGTGAAATAGAAACAGAGGGAAAAAGCCAAAACTCATTCTATGAAGCTAATATCATACTCACCCCAAAACCAGGCATAGACCCAACCAAAAAAGAGAATTATAGACCAATATTACTAATGAACACATGCAAAGATCCTCAACAAAATATTAGCTAACAGGATCCAGAAACTGATGAAAAAAATTATACATCATGGTCATGTAGGCTTCATTCCACAGACACAAGGATAGTTCAACATCTGCAAATCAATAAATGTAATTCACCATGTCAACAGAGCTAAGACCAAGAACTACATCATCATCTCAGCTAATGCCCAAATAGCCTTTAACAAAATACAACACCCATGCTGTTGGAGAATTAAAGTCTCCAACCAGTGGAAAAATTTAGCCCTGGCACGGTTACTCCGATGCCTCATTAGCACACTAATAGGTCCTTGGGAACACATTCCCAGTAAGGAGTTTCTGGTGTTTGTGGGCCAAAGGAAGCCACCAGTTGTTGTGAGAATCTCCTTTTTCCCCCTACTTAGCAAGTCTCCCTGAGGAGACTTGCTTGACCAGCTGCCTTTAATGTTAGATTCTCACTATAAACAGGAAAGTCTCCTCACTGTTATTTTCACAAGTACTTGGAGAAGTCAAGATTGAGATAGTAGCTAGTAGATAATTATAGTTCTACCTAGGTTGTATACAGTTCCTTGCTTTGATATCAACAATCTTTGTAGTCACTACCTCCTGTAATTAGAAAGGCATTGTATCAAGTTCCTGCCCTCACAGTAGGAAATTTCCTCCACTTCTGTATTTGAGACAAATGTCATGCTGTATTGATTTTTTACCCTGTAATTGTAAAATTGGTTTCTAACCCTATATAAACCCTGGCCCTCTTGGAATAAAGTATGCATTGGTTCACTTGCCTTGCATCCCCCGTGTCCTGTTTTCGACTGCAGTTACCCAGGTTCAACATCTGGCGTCCAGACCCAGGGACCTGACAATTGATCCACAGGAGATTGCGGAACTGCCGAGCTCTCCAGTGAGGTGAGAGATATTTTTAATTCACAGGAGACAAGGGATCTGTGTGGTGAGCTCCTATTCTTAAAAAATTACGGGGTTATGGGACAAGCTAAACCAACTCCATTTTCTAATTTTATCCACCATGTATTGAAACGGGACGGAGCTATGGTCTCGTGTTCACAAAGAGATGAGTGTGTACAGGTAGTGGAGTATAATCTATGGTTCCCAGAGGGAGATACTTCAGATTTAGAAGTCTGGGAACGAGTAGAGAATAATATGGAAAATGAATATCGGTGTGGAGACAAGGTTCCAGTTACATTTTGGTCTGTTTGGGCTTTAATACATACAGCCGTGAGCATGATGTCTCCTGAGGCTATCATAACATCAGCTGCTGAGCCAGAGGCTGACGTGGAAAAAGCTATGAAGGCTTATAATTTGTCCGGGGAGGTAAAAACTCAAATTGGGCAGGAGCTAAAAGACATGGCAACACCTGAACTATCTCCTGTCAGTTTTGTTAAAGAAAAATTAACATCAAATAAGCTTTCAGCCTCTACCTATGCTCCTTCAGAGAATGATGCTAATTTAGGCAGCTCAGCAGTGCAGTCAAAGTGCTACAGATGCTCTTTCGATCTGCCAGGGGCAGTCAGGAAGGTGAAAGTAAAGATCAAATAATTGCGGCCGCGGAGCCCACTTTTACTTTAATTAATCTAAGTCCTATGGTTCTGCTTCTCTCCCTTGCTATCAAACTTTTCCTGTCATTGAACCCCCTCCAACCAGAGGTGTGGCACAGCCCCGTCATTATCAAGATATTGACCAGATTCACTCAATTTAGGACAGCTGTAATACAGGGCCGTCTCATGGCTCCCTTCCAGTGAAGGAGGCTTCCCCATCATCTTTTCTTTACAACCAGGCACTAGCAGGGGAGCTGACACTCCCTGTTTTAGTCCATCAGCCTGGAATTGGGGAAGGACTAGTGATTTTTCTTTTACTTCTCAAGAGAATTTTTACTGCAATTGCACTTTTAATTTGCGCCTGCGCTGCATGTTTCATGTGTCTTTGTCCTTGTTTGATTAGTTGTGTTTCATGTGGAGTGCTAAATTGGGAAAGAAGTCCTCTGGTGGGCGGCCTCAACAGGTTGATTGCCAGAGGATGGAAATCTCCACTGGGGAGGATCCCCCTGAGAATTTTCAGGGCCCTATGGACTTTCCATCACTCTGGCTGGCAGCTTGTGGACGCTGGACATGCCATCCAAGGCGTAAAAGCCTCTGTTTCTATGTTCTGTTTTGTCTTGACTAGTTTTGTCTTTGAGATTGGTACCAGTTTTAAACATAAACTTTTGTTTCCCTTATTTCTGTTGTCCACTTACATGTCTATGGGCAAAACATTTACTAGGTACTGTGTCTCCTTCTGCAAGAAGGCAGAAAAGGTGCAGGCTGCTAAGAGCTGAGTTCAAACAGCCGGCTAGGCTAATCTTAGCCTGAGAGTAAACACTAAGAGTCAAGTACTAGGTGGACTCAGTAATACTCCAGGGGACCCCAACCCAGTTATCTTCAGTGTTTAGTATGCTAAGATACTTTGCTAAAACTAATAGGCCCTAGCGAATAAGACTAAACAATGCTAAAATCATTCATTAAAGGTTTTGTTTTAAGTTTTGGTCATTACAAGAGTAAGATTGGAAAATATACCTTTTTGCCACTAAAAAAAAATGTACAGCTGATAGTTGTTTGGACTGCTTTTAAGTTCTGTTTACATTAATACCTACATATGTGAATGTATGTATGTGTGTGTGCGCGCGCACAAATGTATGTGGGTGTGAATGTGTTCAAGATTAAAAAATGTATGATGTAAAAATAGGTTAGTTTAACTTTAAACTTCAAAAGATCATCGAGTTTGGGCTTTACCAAAAGCTTTAAAGGATTATTACTTTATTTTAAAAGGAACTATAGTTAAAAATTCTTTAATTCATGGTTAAAAATAAATAAATAAATAAATAAGAACTAAGCATGGGCCCTTGAACCTATCCTCAGTAGTGAGGGGTAAACTGACAAAAGTGCAGTTTAGCTGATCCACGTGATGGGACAGCCTTAGAGTGGAGTCCATTCATAGTGGGAGAGGGCAAGCTGCCCCCAAGGCAGTTCATCAAGCTCTAAGGAGTAGGATGGAGATAGGCCCATTCTATAGGACAGGCCAATGGAGGCCTTTCTTTTATTTCTTTTGTTTTCAGGTAAACATTGGAAACCTCAGGGTAAAATGTATGATTTGACTGATACTTCTAAAACTGCCCCTTAGGATGGATTAAAATTGGAATATCTTAAAGGAGAGTTAAAAGTTTATTTACCTGATATAACTCGATTTCTGTACAGGTTTGCAATTTGGATGTATTAAAAAGGCAAATATGCTAACTCTGAAATCTCATGGTTATAATTCTGGGGCACACTGCTAAGTGTACTCTTGTTACAATTGTTTTGGGTATCACTTTAATGAATCAGGTACTAAATTTTTTAAGTGTAAACTGTACTGTAACAGTAAGATTAACTATCTTAAGTCACATATAATCAGGTAAATATTTTAAAGTATATAAACTAATGGGGGATAGAAGTACACAACTTTCATTAACTCTCTGTATATAGGAAAATGGCTCTTTTAAAGCAGACAACCAGGAGGCAATGTGCCCCCTGGGCTTCAGTTTTTCTATGCAAATACAGGCTGAGGTAAAGGTGTGAAAGCCTCTACTTTAAAAGGTTTTAGAATGCCTTTCTAGATAAGAAATTTGGAAGTGAAAAACAAGCAGCATGAAGCAATGGGTGATACCTAGGCTCCAGATTTCTTTTAATACACCCAGGCTTGGTAAAAGACTTGAGATCAAAAATGTATTCTGAGATATGAAATTTAAAATGTTTGTTTTAAGTTGGATATAGGAAAACGATGGCTATCAAGATGATTGTTTAATTATTACTCCAGTTTGTTTTACAGGTTTTCAATAAAATGATTTATTATTTGCTGCACCTGATAAAAATATTGTATCAAAATTGTTACAAATTTTGCCTTTAGACTTTCAACAGTATAATTTAATAATTGCCCCTGATAAAATTCATTTAAACAGAAGAACCATTTAAGTATCTGGGATATTTAGTCAGAAGACAAGTAATTACCCCCCAATTAATAAAAATTCGTAATGAAGAGTTTAAAAATCTTAATAATTTTCAAAAGTTACTAGGGACATCAATTGGCTTTGCCCTTCAACCTATTTTCCATTCTTCAAGGAGATTCGGATTTATGTAGCCCTCAAAAATTAATTGACACGTCAGGAACTGCTCCTAATAAAATTTGGCAAATGGATGTAACACACATCCCTGAATTTGGCCGCTTACAATATGTGCATGTATCCATTGATACATATTCTTCTTTTATTTGGGCAACTCCTCTACCAGGGGAAAAAGGGACTCATGTCATTCAACATTTACTAGAAACATTCGAAGTCATGGGGATTCCTTCTCAAATAAAAACTGACAATGCACCAGCTTATTCCAGTAAACAAGTACGAAAATTTTTAGAATTTCATAACATTTTTCATGTTACGGGAATTGAATACAATTCTCAAGGTCAAGGTATAGTAGAAAGAGCTCATTATACATTAAAAACACAAATTACAAAACTAAAGAGGGGGAGTATGGATAGTACTGAGGGATATGCAACTTCTATGAAAAGTATTTATAAAACAGCCCCTGCTGTCATTGCAGAAGCATTATTTGTCCTTAACTTTTTAAATTTGTCTCAAGGAGATGTTTTAGCAAGAGCTGAGCAACACTTCCTAGCTCCGCCTATGCAAAACAAACCGCAGCCGGTTTGGATTAGATTGGGGGTTGGGCTAGATTGGGTCCCCGGAGAGTTGTTAACCCAGGGGCGAGGGTATGCTTATGTTTCTACAGAAGACAGCCCATCTTTCTAGCACCTGCTCCAGTGGATCCAGCAACAAACACCCCTCTGTCCATCAAGGGGGTGAGACATTCTCATTCAAGTGATAAGGCCATTCAAATGGACAGGTGTGCACTGGTAACCTGTAGGGGCTACATCAGAGGTAATGTATTGGGCCTATATTTCTAACCCTCCTTTATTACGTCCATATTTATGGACAAAAGCCCCTGTCTCTGTTTTTACATCTATTCCTAATTTACTCTCTCCCCCTATGGGTCTGGCATTCCAGTCTTTCCTATGGAAGAGGAAAGATCATTTAACTTCTCTTATTCTCAGTTCTCTAAAGCTATCTGTCAAGGCCGTTCCCCATGTTACCCTTTTAGATATCAATATTGGATTCAGCATGGAGGTTCATATAACTCCAGTAGAACTCGGCTATCATATCTCTGCTTGTGTTCATTTTCCACAAGTACTGATGGTCGGCCCCATAAACATAACTGAGAATGCCATTACCTGCATTAATTGTAAATTGTATACTTGCTTGAATAACAATGTCACCTTTAATTTTAGTCAAGATAGGATCATGATTTTAACCCAGCGCAACTCCCTTTGGGTTCCTGTTCGCATGCATCGTCCCTGGGCTGGAGGACCTGTACAAGGATTGGTAATGCAGTTTTTCAAGCTCCTTCTGAGGAGGAGTTGTCGTGCCATTGGACTGATTATTGCAGGACTTGTTGGACTGATTGCCATTGCTACAACTGCAGCAGTATCCGGAGCCACATTGCGACAATCTGTACAAACTCATGACTTTATGGTGCAGTGGCACCAGGACTCCCACAACTTGTGGCAACACCAGCTGGAAGTAAATGCCCACCTTCAAGATGCGATAGAAGCTGTTAAAGGAGGAGTGTTTTGGCTTGGACAGAAATATCTGGCTTTACAGCAACGATTGTTTTTGACTTGCGATTGGAATTCTAGTCATGTCTGTGTAACACCTTATAAATATAATGCCTCTGAATGTGAATGGAATGATATACAACTGCTTATAGATGGAGCCATACTAAATGGTACGTTAAGTGAACAAAGTTTATACAGGGAGGTTTTTGAAGCTTTTCAAAAGGAATTGCCAGATGCCTCTTCTATTGATGATATAGCCCAAGGACTAGCTCAGACCTTAGAAGGATTAGACCCTAGGGGGTGGTGGCAAAGTATTACCCATAGTGTTGGAAGTGCCTCTATTGCCTTGATACTTATGTTATGTGTCTTTTTCTTAGGGTATTGTTCCATCATAGCTATAATGAAGCGTTTCACTAGGAATAATTCCTCTGATGTTTTACTAACTGCCCTTAGACTTTCAAGAGAAGCAGCTGTGGAAAATTAATAAAAAAAAAAAAAGGGGGAATTGTTGGAGAATTAAAGTCTCCAACCAGTGGAAAAATTTAGCCCTGGCACGGTTACTCTGATGCCTCATTAGCACACTAATAGGCCCTTGGGAACACATTCCCAGTAAGGAGTTTCTGGTGTTTGTGGGCCAAAGGAAGCCACCAGTTGTTGTGAGAATCTCCTTTTTCCCCCTACTTAGCAAGTCTCCCTTGCTTGACCAGCTGCCTTTAATGTTAGATTCTCACTATAAACAGGAAAGTCTCCTCACTGTTATTTTCACAAGTACTTGGAGAAGTCAAGATTGAGATAGTAGCTAGTAGATAATTATAGTTCTACCTAGGTTGTATACAGTTCCTTGCTTTGATATCAACAATCTTTGTAGTCACTACCTCCTGTAATTAGAAAGGCATTGTATCAAGTTCCTGCCCTCACAGTAGGAAATTTCCTCCACTTCTGTATTTGAGAAAAATGTCATGCTGTATTGATTTTTTACCCTGTAATTGTAAAATTGGTTTCTAACCCTATATAAACCCTGGCCCTCTTGGAATAAAGTATGCATTGGTTCACTCGCCTTGCATCCCCCGTGTCCTGATTTCGACTGCAGTTACCCAGGTTCAACACCATGCATGTTAAAAGTCCTGGAGAGAACAGGAATAAAGGGAACATTCTTTCAAACAATAAAAGCCATATACGACAGACCAACTGCTAATATCATATTAAATGGCGAGAAACTAAAACTGTTTTCCCTAAACTCAGGAACAGGACAAGGATGCCCACTCTCCCCGCTTCCATTCAACATAGTGCTGGAATCCCTAGGCATAGCAATAAGGCAAGAGGAAGACATCAAAGGGATCCACATTGGCAAAGAAGAAATCAAACTATCCCTATTCACAGATGACATTATTTTATATCTGAAGGAACCAAAAATCTCAGTCCTCATGCTCCCAGGCCTAATAAACCTTTTTGGCAAAGTAGAAGGATACAAAATCAACCCGCAAAGATCAGCAGCTTTTCTGTACACCAGCAATATACAATCAGAAATGGAAATTATGAAAACAATACCGTTTGCAATAGCTAAAAAAGGAATAAATTAGCTAGGGATTAACCTAACTAAAGACCTGTCTAATGAGAACTATAAAAATCTAAAAAGGGAAATCAAAGAGGACACCAGGACATGGAAAGACCTCCCATGCTCATGGGTAGGCAGAATCAATATAGTGAAAATGGCAATATTGCCCAAAATGTTATACAAATTCAGTGCATCCCCATCAAAATCCCAGCTACATTCTTCACTGAAATAGAGAAAACAACCCATAAATTCATATGGAACAGCAAAAGCCCTAGAATAGCCAAAGCATTTCTAGGCAAAAGAAGCAGTGCAAGAAGAATTACAATACCAGACTTCAAGCTCTATTTTAGAGCCATCTTAAGTAAAACAGCCTGTTACTGGCATAAAAGCAGACCAGAAGACCAATGGAATAGGATAGAAGACCCAGAAATAAAGCCGCATTCTTACAGTCAACTTATATTCAACAAAGGAGCTAAGGACATACAATGGAAAAAACATAGCCTTTTCAACCACTGGTTCCGGAAAAACTATGCAGCCACATGTAGAAAACTCGAAGTGGGCCCTAATCTATCACCATGTACCACAATCAAGTCTAAATAGATAAGGACCTCAACATCAGACCTGAAACCCTGAAACTACTGAATGACAGAGTAGGAAAGACACTAAAACTTATAGTCACAGGAAGGAACTTCCTGAACATAGTCCCAGGGGCACAACAGATAAGGGAGAGACTCAACAAATGGGACTACTACAAAATAAAAAGTTTCTGCACAGCTAAAGACATAGCCACCAAACTAGAAAGAAAGCCAACCATATGGGAAATGATCTTCACCAGCACAGCAACAGACAAAGGCCTAATATGTGTCATCGACAGAGAACTCAAGAAACTAACCCCATCCAAACCAAGTAAATAAATTATTAAATGGTCAAAGGAGCTAAAGAGAAACTTCACAGGGGATGAAATAAAAATGGCAAAGAAACCTATGAGGAAATGTTCAACATCCCTGGCAGTAAAGGAAATGTAAATACAAACAACCCTGAAATACCACGTCATTCCAGTTAGAATGGCCTATACTCTGAACTCTGGCAACAACAAATGCTAGAGGGGATTCAGGGAAAGACGAACCCTTTTCCACTGTGGGTGGGAGTGCAAATTAGTACAACCACCTTGGAGAACAATATGGGGGTTCCTCAAAAGCTCAGCATAGACAGTAGAAACCAGGTCTGCAAAATAACAAACTTCTTTTCAAATGGTATTTCCACGTGTGGGTCTGTGACTTTACATTATGTATCTAAAATTGAACAACAACTAAACAAACATAAAATCGTCTAGGGTAGAACTATCAGTGGATCACAATAGCTCGTCAGCTATGTATACATGATATATAAGATGAGGATAAACAAAAATAACCCCAAGGGGACACAGGAGGATTCTACTGTTGTCATTACATTTAATGTTCTAGGTGAATTTCCTTTGGCGTACCCTATGTGGTTACTGTATATGATTTTGGTAACTGGATATTGTATTTATGTCTATTTGATCTAAGGAAGGGATTGAAAAAGGATGGTGTAACAGATATGACAAGAAATGTACTCACTACCTTTTTATGTAACTGTACCCACTTTACACAACACCTTGTCAATGAAATTTAATTAAAAATAAGAATTGAGAATTGGGAAGATAGAATAGGAAGAAGACAGAGACAGAGACAGGGGACAGATAAAAGGAAAGATGGGTGTGAGAGATGGGAAATAAATGGGAGGGAGAGAGATGTAGAGGAGAGAGAGAGAATCTAACTTGTTAACAAGTTGAAGAGCAGATCCTCAAGGGGCCACCTTACCCATTAAGAGTTTTGATTTAAGAAAAAAATAAAAGACTTACAACCCAAAAGGACAAGGACACAAACCAAAGGAAATTCTATGGGTGCATATCTTCTCCAGGGGACAGGGGTTGTAGCCCTGGGGACCATTGGTGTCTTCTGGGTGTCACTTGTGTAACCTTGGTACCCCCCCATTCCCTATTCAGAACCTCATCCTCTTGCAAGATGCTGACTATGGTTGGGCAGATCCTAAGCTACCATCTATCCCTAACTTTCCTCATACTAAGGGTTGGGGATTTAACATAAATCTAGGATTCTAACGGAGAGACATCACAATCCTAATTTCAAGTGAGTATGTTCTGTTCATCACAAAATTAAATATATTAGAAATTGCTTTGTGTAACCAATTCCTACTTTTTGACGTTACATTCTCACTCTACTTTCCCTTGGTGTGGTAGATTGACTGTTGGTGTGGCTTGTACATCATTCTATGGGAACAGCCAGGGTTGGGGGAATAACTGCGTGTGCTCCACATGAGTGTGGTTCACCATTTATGATAAATAAGAAATTATTTTGCAACATTAGTATCATTCAAAATTACACAACTCTATTTGGTATTGATGAAGCATTTTATTTAGGCTGTGGCTTGGTATATTCCAATTCTTTGGATACAAACATGGGAAAAAGTAGAGACTGACATTGAATTTTACTGATACACAGTGAGTACTACCCCCATATCTTGACCACACATTATTTGGCAGACAACCTCAGAAAGGGGAGAACATAGCGACTATGAAGGTGAAGCAGAGAAAGAGGCTACCAAAGATCAGAAGGAACCACACAACTTTTCCTTAGGAGGTAAAGAAAGTTTTATTGGTTTGAAAGAGTCTTTCCTACGTTATGTGATCTGATGAATAGATCATATCAATCATAGTTAAAATTACTATTTTGAATATGATCCATATGAGAAGTATAAAAACCCTGGGAATTTTGGTATTCATCAAAAGTGAAGGCTGATGGTCTTTATTAGGTAATTAAGACCTCTGGTCACTGCATTTTTCCTTGGGGTTGCTGTTCTGGGCAAAGTAAAACCAGAGAATTGACAAAGTGATGCAGTTTCCATGTATTCCTAGGTGTTTTTAAATCAAGATAGAAAGATGGATTACCAAGCGGTCTTATGTTGGATCAAAATCTGGCTGTGGGTCTGGGAATGTGGCTTAGTGGTAGAGCACTTGTCTAGCTTGCATGAAGACCTGGGTCCAATTCCTCAGTACCACATACATATAAAAAGCCAGAAGTGGTACTGTGGTTCAAGAGATAGAGTGCTAGCCTTGAACAAAAGAAGCTCAGGGATAGTGTCCAGGCCCTGAGTTCACGCCCCAGGACTGGCAGAAAACAATCTGGCTGTGGAAGAATCACAGAATTTCATTCATATTTACATGAATATTTCCAATGATGTAATTAATACTCTTCCCACCAGCAGAAAAATCTCTGTTCTCTTGGCTTTGGAAAACATATTCATTCTAATGGAACCCTCAATAATATTTCCAAAGCACTAAGTGCATTTTGCATTCAACTTGTTCTCATTTCTTTTACACAGCAAAGGAAATCACACCAATTCTTTCCCCAAATCATAACCCTTGGTGCACCGGTCTGGATGTGTCTCCACATACCACCCATTCAGTAGAAGAAGCAAACCCGGCTCTCAAGCAACCTGGCCTATTCCAGCCCTGGGCAAGTCAAAGTGCTTCTCTGTTTACTGGGGAGTAAGGCATAGAGTTGTGTGTGTGGGGGGGGTGTGGGTGTGTCTGTGTGAGAGAGAAGTGTGCATGTGTCTTCAAGACAGAAAGAGAGAGGTGAAGAAATAGAGGCAAAAACAATGGGACAGAGATTGGAGAAAAACATGTTGAGACAAAGAGAGATGCAGATGTGGAGACAGATAGAAGCACAGTGATAGAAAAAGACAGAAACAAAGACAGAGACAGGTTGGCAGGCATATATATGGTGTTTGGAATCAGGTGAGAAATAAATTTTGCCTTTTTATCAGGCAGGATTCACTGTTTGTAATAGCCTCCTCCCTCACAGTAGCAACATCCACAACTTTTGTATTGATATGGATGTCATGCTGTATTAATTTTTACTCTTGAAGTTGTGAATTGATTTGTAACCCTATATAAACCCTGGCCATCCTAAAATAAAACGTGCATTGGTCCACTCGCCTTTCCATCCCCCGTGGCCTGACTACGGTTGCAGTTACCCTGGTCCAACAAGTGTCACGGCTGCCTTTGTTCACTGTGTTCCCACCAATTCCACACCTCCTGTTGCCCTCCCAAAGACAGATAAACTACCAATTAAGACAAAGGGAAATTAAAACAAAGAACAACAATGAAGGAAGAACAAACAGCAGCAAAACCAAACCCACTTCTTTCCCCTTCCTGGAGTTCCCTTCAATAAATATTATTTTATGTGGTCTGTTACACATAGCTATTGCAACTCTGTGATCCTTTCCAGAGAATAATCTTTGTTCTCACTGTGTGTGAGTAACTAGAGACCTGCATACTTTATCAAGTTCCAGATAATTTTTGTTCCATTTACTACCCAGTGCGGTCACTGGTAGATTTATAGGCATATTCAGGTTACCAAAAATGAGGGAAATCATACAACCTATATTTATTTGGGTCTGACTTACTTCACTTAATATTATTTTCCCAAGTATTACCATTTTCCTATGAATGGTGCAAAAATCATTTCTGATAAATTTGTAGAATATATATATGTATATATATATATATATATATATATATACATATATATATATATATATATATATATTCTTTTCTTAGTCCCCTTTTCTGTGGAGGGTACATTTGGGGTGATTCTATATCATGGCTATGGTAAGCACTGCATCAATGAATATGTTTGTACTGGTGGCTTTAGTGTGGCTTTAGTGTGCAATCAGATAAATGCCTAGGAGTGGGATTGCTAGGTCCTAAGGAAGCTCTATGTTTAGTCTTTTGAGGAACTTCCATCCTGCTTTCCAGAGTAGTTAACAAGTTTGCATTCCCATCAACAATATAGTTGTATTCTTTTCTGGCTACATCCCTTTCAGTATCTGTTATTGATAGTTTTCCTGATAACAACCATTCTAACTGATGTGATTGAGAATCTCAGTGTGTTTTCATTTGCATTATTTCATGGCCAATTTGACCCTTCAAGTGTCATTGTTCAGTTGTAAGGAAGAGTGAAAACACTTGTAGTTTATGCTCCTCCATCAGGCTGTTGAAAGACAACATTTCCAAGAAGACCAAATGCCTAAGCAAACTCCTCAAGTTCTGCCCTCATAGATGAACTTAGGATAGGAATGTCTCCAGCTGTGTTGTGATTTCTATAGCGGCCTCCTTGTTGTCACATACAGAAAGCCAAGTTCCCAATAGGTTTGTTTTTCTTTCTAAGAATATAATCTGCTTCTTTCAAACTTATGCTATCTCTTAGATTGCAGAAGGGTAAGTAGAGGCTCCTCAACTGCCAGCAATATTGAAATGAGTGGTATGAACATGACAGAGATTACTAAACTGGTTATTTCCTGTTTTTGACATTCATATTCAAGACCAGAAATAATCAATATTCTTAATTAGCTAGTGAAATACATAGTTCATTTAGGAGTAAAGAATTTTCTATCCTTAAATCATGCTTCAAACATTTACCCAAAACACAGCATACATGACAAAGTCAACCAGAGAAAAAGAAATAAAATGATCCTCTATTCCCCTGTGGTGACTGTTCTCCATCCATAGTGCTAATCCATACCTGCTAATTCTGGATCTTAAGATTCATTGGAATGGAAAGATTTAAAATCAATGAACTGACATTTAGATTACAGTCAAAGAACAATTACATATTTCCACCCATATATATATATATATATATATATATGTATGTATGTATTCATATGCCTGTGTGAGCACCTGGTTTCACCCAAGTGAAACCAAGTTGGTATTTCTCATTCTGTGGAATAAACAGGAATGACCAAGTACTGGCACATTCTTTTATGTATAACAGAAGGTAAAGTGATGTTTTCCTCAATTTTCTGACATGCTACCTTTTTATGTTACCCTAGAGCTTTTGGGTATGAACTCTGGCTATCCTGGCACCCTCATTCTTGTAATCATCTTCATCCTCATACGATGACCACCCCACACCTGATCATGTCCTATAAAATCCTCATACATTGAAAATTCTACCCAATTACCTTAAATAAAATAGTAAATAGGATAAATAACTATGAGCAGTTCAAAATTCTTTTCAGCTGTCATAAAATGATGATGTCAAATCCTCATGAGCAGAGCCTTCCTGCTTTTGTCTCACAGAACTGTGAAGACATAAACATATCATGCACAAAACTTATATGTCATGGGGATAATATGAAATAAAAAGAGAGGAAAAACAATGAAGCCAAATAAAATTCAGTGACATCAAAGGATATAATAAAAAAATTGAATAGAATATCAAATGAAATAAATATATACCAACAGAGTAGAGAGATAGTGAAAAAGTCAAGCTGAAGACAGGAGGAGCAACAGAGCCCTAGCTAAGCTCCCTCTGACATCCCAGTTTTATCACTCCAGAGAAACTTTTACTCCCAGAAAGACAGTCCAAGTAAGTTATAACAGTATAGGTATTCTGGCCAGAAAGGAAAAATCGACTTTGCTGGCCTGAAAACACAGATTAGAGTGTCACACCATGCCACCATGCCATTGCCGGCATCTGCCCAGCACCCAGCATTCTGTGTACCTAAAGCACACAATGGTAACTAAGAAGAAATCCTCCAGAGGGCGGTAGACAGACACAGATCACAGGCTGAGCATAGATGGGCCTAAATCACAGAAAAAAACATGAGTATCCCACAAAAGACATTCTCACTCACATCCACAGAGCAGCTCTGGAAGATACCCTTCCCTCACTGTCATAGCAAAGAGCCATCTTTCACACTGGCATAGACCCAGTCACACAAGACTGGAAATAAGGCAGGCCAGGGGAAAGTGAGGACAAAGGGGTCATCTCTGAAAAGGGCAAGAGTGACTGAACTGTGAGAGCCAGCTCAGCGTCAGAGAGCAACCTCCACCCAGGCAGGAGTATCATTCCTGGGCCTAGGCTCACAGACTCAGGAAAAATACTCAGCCAGAGGTGCCGCGGCACACCCTGCCCCGCTCCACCAATGCTGTGGCTTTGGACTCTCCAGTAGCTGGCATTTCTCAAATCAAACCAAAAGTGACGAGCAGGTACTGGTGGCACAGAACAAGCAGGCAAGAGAGTAAACAGTTCTCAAGGCAGATAAATGGTCCCATTGCAGAGGTAGGCAAATTCAGACAAGCAAACAGAGCTAAATTCCACAGCCACCATGGCCCAGGAGAAGGTTCCCCTGCCCAGGAGGGAGGAACCTCCCCTGGGACAAGCAACTCTCAGTCAGGTAAACAAGGCTGGAGGCACCCCACCCTGCTGAGTCCAAAGCCTATTGAGAGCCAAGTGTTAAAGGCAGTGGGCCCCATAGCAGATGGGAGGAGTCACAATTCCTGAGACTGCTCAGAGTCCCCCATCCACTCAGGACACCCAAGTCCTACCTGCAAGCTGTGCGAAGCACAGATCCCCAGGAATTAACTAACAGGGAAGGTGGGTCAGAGCAGATCCACCCCCTGCAAACTGAAAGCATATCAAACCAGCCAAGCAGCAGGAAAATAGACTGTAGACCATCCCAAGGAAACCATACACTGGGGAGAGTCCACCCAAACAAGGAACCTTTTCTAAACTTTTTAATTTTTTTATTTTTGAGTTGTCATTTGGTTTTTGCATTCCGTTTTTATTTGTTTGTTTCATTGGTTTTTTGTGGTAATTCTTTGTGTTTTGTGTGTTTGATTTCCTGTTTTTTTTCTTTGATTCTCTTTCACATTTTCTTTCTTTAAGATTACTTTCCTTTGACTAACACCTTTGCTCTTTTCTTTTGTCTCTTTATTGTCTATCATTTTAATCTCATTCCTTGTACGGATTCTACTCTTCTCCACCTTTCCACTTCCCTGAAACTAAACCAAAAACATCACCCTCCTTTCATTTTACTCTATTCTCTTCACTACCCCTAACTTACCCTCCTAAATTTACTTCCTGGAACTCAAGACTCCAATGACCACTGGTTGTCGGATAGAGGGTATCCCTGTTCATTCCGAGTGAATAAAAGGGGTTCATTGGGAAATCCCACCAGTCCCAAAAGAACTAAATATAAGAAAAAAATGCTCATAGGGTTATAACAGTGAATAAGTAACTACTGAATACAGGGCTTGTTATACTAAAATTGTATTCTTTGGGGACAACAAATCTGATTTTATAGACAAAACAGAGAGGGAAGGTATCTGTATATAATTGTGAACTTCTAAGATTTACACAACAGTGCTTGGTAAGGTCTGCTTTGGGTCTTAAATGGTGCTCATAGGTGCTTGTAGATTGTATTTTCCAATGAAAATGGACAGAAGAAGCACAAAAAAAATGGAAAGCCAGGGAATCTCACCTCTCACGCAAAACAAGCAGGAAGCAGAGCAGACAATCAAAGGCCTAGAAGAAAACCCTCAAAATGCTCTACACACTCTACTAAAAAATTTTAAATGAAAAGTTTCAATCAATACATCAATGCATCCATAAAGTAATAGGGGATTTCAGGGCCTCCACAAATAGGTAAATGAAATTCAAGAGTCCAATGAAAAGATAGCTACCCAGTTAAAAAATTTGAGAGACAGCACTCAGAACCAAATTAATGATGTAAAGAAATTCATACAGGACCTAAGATAAAATTATCGCAAAGACATGGAATCCATGAAGAAAGACCAGTCAGAAGGAAAAGAGATTCAAAATCAAGCAGCTAGCCTACAGTCCAGACTAGATGAAGCAGATGATCAAGTCTCAGAAACTGAAGATTCCCTAGAATCTATGGAGAGAAAAAAAATACAAAACCAATTTAATTGTCAAAACAGATCACTCCAGGAGCTCCAAGATAAAACAGGAAGCCCAACTTAAGGCTAATAGGTATCGAGGAAAACCTAAAGAAAGAGGTCAATGGAATAGGCAACTATTTAATAGAAAATTATCTGAGAACTTCCAAAATATCCAGAAGGATGGGCTTGTGCAGATACAAGACACTTTTCAAAACCCAAACAGACCAGACCAATATGGACATTCCACCAACACATTGTGATCAAAACAGGATCAATAGAGTCCAAGGAAAGAATCGTTAAAGGTGTTAGGGAAAAGAAAATAATCACATATAAAGGAAAACCAATCAGAATTATCCGACTTCTCAGCAGATACCATGAAAGCAAGGAAAGCCTGGAATGAGGTATGCTGAAACCTAAATTAAAATAACTATCAACCAAGAATACTGTACCCAGCTAAACTCTCATTCACAGCAAAGGTCAAATAACAGTCTTCCACAGTAAGGAAAAACTGAAACAATATATATTCACCAAACCAGCTTTAGAGAAAAATCCTCAAAGATGTATTACAAAGGGACAATAATCAAGATCACAATAGAGACAGAGAAATGAATCCTAAATAGAAAACCAGAATACTAGGTCAAGAATTGGGAAGAGACAGCTTTTAACACAATAGCTATAATGCAAGGATCAAACAATCATCTCTCAATCCTAACTCTCAATATTAATGTAGTTAATTCTCCAATTAAATGATATATGTTCATAAGTTGGATCAAAAATAAAGATCCATCTTTCTGCTGCCTCCAAGAGACACATCTATCCAGAAAAAGCAAACATCTTCTAAAAGAGAAAAGCTGGAATAAAATCTACCAAGCAAATGGCCCCCATAAGCAGGCTGGTGTTGCAATTCTAAGAATCAGATAAAATTGACTTCAAATTAAAAACAATAAGAAGAGACAAAGAAGGTTACTACATACTAATAAATGGATCTCCCCTACAGGAAGATATAACCATCATGAATATCTACACTCCAAATACAGGAGCACCCAACTTCACCAAAAAAACACTACTGACTCTAAATAATCTCAAAGACCCAAACACATTGATAGTTGGAGACTTTAACACTCCACTGTCACCTTTGAAGAGATCAACACACCAAAAACTGAACAAAGAAAACACAGAACTAAACAACTGCATAGACCAACTAGACTTAACCAACATCTACAGAATATTCCATCCAGCAACAGCAGAATACACATTCTTTTCAACAGCACATGGAACATTCTCCAAAATAGATCATATCTTAGGGCACAAAGAAAATCTGTACAAATTCAGAAGAATTGAAATCATTCCCTGCATTCTCTCAGACCACAGTGGAAGAAAATCAGCGCTCAACTCAAACAAGCACTACAGAAAATCCTACAATTCTTGGACACTAAACAACACATTGTTGAACCATTATTGGGACATTGAAGAAATTGGAATGAAATTCAAATGTTTATCGAAATAAACCAATCTGAGCACACAAAATACTAGCTATTTGGGACACAGCAAAGGCAGTACTCAGAGGAAAATTTATATCTCTGATTGCCTACATCAGCAAACTGGAGAAACAGCAATTCAGCAACTTAAAGAAGCACCTTAACCTCCTTGAAAGAGAACAACAAGCCAAATCCCAAGGCAATCGATGGAAGCAAATAATTAAAAACAAATCAGAATTAAATGACTTAGAGTAAAAAAAAAATTGAAAGAATCAACAACACTAAGATTTGGTTCTTTGAAAAAATTAACAAGATAGATAGACCCCTAGCAAATCTGACAAAAAAAGGCAGCACACCCACATAGACAAGATCAGAGATGAAACAGGTAACATCACCACAGAAACAACCAAAATTCAGAAAACAGTAAGTGACTACTTTGCAAACAAATTCGAAAACCATTCGAACGATTTCCTAGCAAAAATTGATATCCACAAACTCAACCATGAAGATTTAAATCTTCTAAACAGACCCATATCCAGCACTGAAATAGAAACAGCAATAAGAGATCTCCCATCCCAAAAAAGCCCAGGCCCAGAGGGATTCATAGCAGAATTTTACAAGGCCTTCAAAACAGAACTCACACCAATATTTCGCAAACTCTTCAATGAAATTGAAAGAGAAAGTTCACTACCAAACACATTCTATGATGCCAGTATAACACTCATCCCCAAACCAGGCAGGGACTCATCAAGGAAAGAGAACTATAGACCTAGTTCCCTGATGAACATTGACGCAAAATTCTCAACAAAATTCTTCAACAGGTCTCAAAATTCATACACCATGATCACACTGGATTCATCCCAGGGATGCAAAGTTGGTTCCATATATGCAACTCAATTAATGTAACCCACCACATCAACCACAGCAACGTAAAGAATCACACGGCAGGTAAGCATGCAAGGAGGCATTCTTAATAATGTATACAACATGCCCCCAAATCCTTTATACAATGTGCTTATGGGCAGCCAGTTTGGTTGAGCAAATAATGCCCATAATGACACAATATTAGCTATGTATTTTTGTAAGGTTTTACAAGTCAAAGTTAGAAAAATTCATTGATAAGTTTTGCTATTTGTCTGCTCAATAGACAACATATTAGAAACGAGTCAGGTACTATGGGTTAGGCAGGCAGGCAGGAAAGAAGCAATGCATGTTTAATATTGAACAAAACATGCCCCCAATTCCTTTCTGTACTGTGATTAAGGCAAACCAGTTTGAGCAAATAATGTCCCTAATGACTTAATAGTAGCTACGTTTTGTTGTAACTTTCTTCAGGTATAAGTTATAAAAAAATTCCATGAAACTTTTGCTATTTGTTTGCTCAATAGACAACATTGTAGAAACGCAAATCAATATTCAGGCACTAGAAGATAGGCAAGCAAGCAGGCAGTCATACACGCAGGCAGGCAGACAGGCATTTTTAATAATGTATTAAACATGCCCCAAAATCCACTATACATTTTGCTTTAGGTCAGCCAAGTTGGTTGAGCAATTATTGTCCATAATGACATAATAGTATCTATGTTTTGTTGTGCGTTTTGTCAAGTCTAAGTTATAAAAAACTTCCATGAAAGGTTTGCTATTTAGATGCTCTATAGACAACAACATAGAAACTCAACCCAATATTCAGGCACTAGACGATAGACAGGCAGGCAGGCATGCACGCAGGCAGGCAGACAGGCAGGCAGACAGGCAGGCAGACATTTTAAATAAGTATCAAACATGCCCCCAAAATATTAAACATTGTGCTTTAGGGCCCCCAGATTGGTTGCTCAAATAATGTCCATAATTACATAAGAGTAGCTTTGCTTTGTTGTTAGGATTTTCAATTCGAATTATAAAAATTCTAGGATAGCTTTGCTATTTGCCTGCTCAATACACCACATTGTATAAAATAAAAAATATATTCAAGCACTAGGGGTTAGGCAGGCAGGCAAGGAGGCTGGTAGGCACTCAGGCAGGCAGGCATTTCAATAATGTATACAACCTGCCCCTTAATCCTGTATACATTGTTCTAAAGGGCACCCAGATTGGCTGAGGAAATAATGTCCATATGACATAATAGTAGCTTTCTTTTTTTTGTAACTTAATCAAGTCTAAGTTATAAAAATTCCATGAATGTTTTGCTACTTGCCTCCTCAATAGACAGCATCGAAGAAACTATCGTCAATATTCAGGCACTAGGGATTAGGCAGGGAGGCAGGGAGGCAGGCAGGCAGGAATGCAGGTAGGCAGGCATTTTTAATAGTGTGTAAAACCTGCCCTAAAATCCTTTACACATTGTTCTTAATGGTAGCCTGTTTGGCTGAGCAAATAATGTCTATAATTACAGAATAGTAGCTATGATTTTTTGTAAGTTTTTCAGGTCTATGTTATAAAAATTTCATGAAAGTTTTGCTATTTGACTGCTCAGTAGACGACATTGTGTAAACTCAAGTCAATATTCACCACTAGTGGTTAGGAAGGCAGGCCGACAGATAAGCATGTGGGCAGGCAGATAGGCAGGCAGGCATTTTTAATAATGTACCCAACATTGCCCAAATCCTTTATACTTTGTGCTTAAGGGCAGCTAGATTGATTGAGAAAATAATACCCATACTTAAATAATAGTAGCTTTGTTTTGTTGTAAGTTTTGGCAAGTGAAAGTTAGGAAAATTACATGTAAGTTTTGTTATCTGCTGGCTCAATAGACAAAATCACAGAAACTCAAGTCCATATTCAGGTACTAGTTTTAAGGAGGGCAAGCAGGTAGGCAGGCAGGTAGGCAAGCATGCAGACAGACATTTTAAAAATGTATACAACATGCCCCCAAATCCTTTATACATTATGCTTAAGCGCAGCCAAATTGGTTGAGCAAATAATGTCCATAATGATATAACAGTAGCTATGTTTTGTTGTAACTTGTTACAGGTATAAATTACAAACATTCCATGAAAGTTTTGTTATTTTCCTGCTCAATAGACAACATCATAGAAACTCAAGTCAATATTCAGGCCCTAGAGGTTAGGCTGGCAGGCAAGCAGGAAGGCAGGCAGATAGGCAGGAGGATAGATTTAATAATATATACAACAACATGCGCCCAAATCCTCTATACATTCTGCTTAAGGGCAGCCAGATTGGGTGAGCAAATAATGTTCATAATGATAGAATAGTAGGTATGTTTTGTTGTATGTTTTTTCAAGTATAAGTTATAAAATGTCTCCTCAATGGACAACATCGTAGAAAATCAAGTCAATATTCAGGCCCTAGGGGTTAGGCAGGCATGCAGGCAGGCAGGAGGCAGGCATTTTTAATAATGTATACAACATTGCCCAAATCCTTTATACATTGTGCTTAAGGGCAGCCAGATTGATTGAGAAAATAATATACATAATGACATAATAGTAGCTTAGTTGTGCTGTACGTGTTTGCAAGTCAAAGTTATGAAAATTCCATGAAAGTTTTGCTATTTGCCTGCTGAATAGATAACTTTGTAGAAACTCAAGCCAATATTCAGGCACTAGGGGTTAGGTAGGCAAGCAGGCAGGCATTTGTATGATGTATACAACATGCCCCCAAATCATTTACACATTATTCATCAGGGCAGCCAGATTGGATGAGCAAATAATGTCCATTACGACAGAATAATACCTGTGATTTGTTGGAAGTTTTTTCAACTCTAAGTAATAATAATTACATGAAAGTTTTGCTATTTGCCTGCTCAATAGACAATATCTTAGAAGCTTAAGTCAATATTCATGCACAAGGGATAAGACAGGTAGGGAGGCAGTTAGGCAGTCATTTATAATAATGTATACACCATGTCCCAAATCCTATATACATTGTGCTTAAGGGAAGCCAAATAGATTGAGCAAATAATGTTCATAAGGACATAATATAACTATGTTTTGTTATAACATTTTTCCAAAGTTATGACAATTCTATGTAAGTTTTGCTATTCACTTGCTCATTAGACAGCATCATCGAAAATCATGTCAATATTCATGCACTAGTTTTAAGGAGGACAGGCTGATAGAAAGGCAGGCACGCAGGCAAGCAGGCAGTCAGGGATTTAAATAAAGTATACAACATGCCCCCAAATCCTTTATACATTGTGCTTAAGCACAGACAGATTAGTTGAGCAAATAATGGCCATAATGACATAATACTAGCTATGTTTTGTTGTAACTTGTTACAGGTCTAAATTACAAACATTCCATGAAAGTTTTGTTATTTGCCTGCTCAATAGACAACTTCATAGAAACTCAAGTCAATATTTAGACTCTAAGGGTTAGGCAGGCAGGCAGGTAAGAAGGCAGGCAGACAGGCAGGCCGATAGATACAATAATGCATACAACATGCCCCCAAATCCTCTGTACATTTTGCTTAAGGGCAGCCAGATTGGGTGAGCAAATAATGTCCGCAATGAAAGAATAGTAGCTGTGTTTTGTTGTAAGTTTTTTTAAGTCTAAGTGATAAAATTTCCATGAAAGTTTTGCTATTAGCCTGCTCAATAGACAACATAATAGAAACTCAAGTCAATATTCATGCACTAGGGGCAAGGCAGGCAGTTAGGCAGGCATTTATAATAATATATACACTATGACCCAGCCAGATTGGTTGTTCAAATAATGTCCATAATTTCATAAGAGTAGCTATGCTTTTTTGCAAGTTTTTTCAAGTATAAGTTATAAATACTCCATGAAAGTTTTGCTAAGTGCCTGCTCATTAGACAACGTCATAGAAACTCAAGTCAATATTCAGGCACTAGTGTCCCTAAGCTCTTCAGTTCAAGGCTAAAGCCTTGAGCCACAGTGCCACTTCCGGTTTTCTGGTGGGTAATTGGAGGTAAGAGTCTCAGGGAGTTTCCTGCCCCAGCTGGCTTTGAACCACGGCCCTCAGATCTCAGCCTCCTGAGTAGCTGAGAGTACAGGCAAGAGCCACCAGTGTCTAGCTCACAAAATTATTTTTTAAAGCTCCCCCAAATGACCTGTCAGGGCAAGGAAATACTGCTTGTATTTTGCTAGATGCAGAGCAATAAAAACAAGACGACAAAAATATTCAGGTACTAGGGGTTAGGAAGGCAGGCGGGAAGGCAGGCAAGCAGGCAGGCAGGCAGGCATTTTTAATAATGGATACAAGCCCACAAATCCTTTATACATTGTGCTTAAGGTCAGCCAGTTTGGTTGAGCAAATAATGTCCATAATGACATAATAATTGTTATGTTTTGTTCTATAATTTTTCAAGTCTATTTTATAAAATTTCCATGAAATTTTCCCTATTTACCTCCTCAAAGGACAACATCGTAGAAACTCGAGTCACTATTCAGGCACTAGGAGTTAGCCAGGCAGGCAGGCCAGAAATCACACATGTTTAATACTGCATCCCAAATGCCCCCCCAATTCCTTTCTGTATTGAGCTTTAGGCCAGCCAGGTTGGTTGAGCAAATAATGTACCTAATGTCTTAATACTAGCTACCTTTTTTTGTGAGATTTTTCAAGTTTAAGTGATGAAAAATTTCCATGAAAGTTTTTCTATTTATCTGCTCAGTATATAACATTGTAGAAACACAACTCAATATTCAGGCACGCAGGTAGGCAGATAGTTTTAATAATGTATTAAACATAACCCCGAATCTATTATATATTGTGCTTTAGGGCAGCCAGAGTAGCTGAGAAAATATTTTCCATAATGACATAATAGTATCTATATTTTCTTGATAAATTTTTTCAAGTCTAAGTTGTAAAACTGTCATGTAAGTTTTGCTATATGCCTGCTATATAACCATAGCATGAAATGTACACCACTGAATACGTTCGTTCTTCACAGAAAACATCACTGAAACTGAGGTTAATATTCAGGCACTAGGGGTTTGAAAGGCAGGCCAGCAGGCAGGCAGAAAGGCAGGTAGGCATTTTAAATAATGTGTAAAACATGCCCCCAAATCCTTTATACACTATGCTTAAGGGCACCCAGATTGGTTGAGCAAATAACGTTCATAATGACATAATAGCAGTTTTGTTTTTTTGTATGTTTCTCAAGTCTGAGTTATAAAAATTCCATGAATGTTTTGCTATTTGCCTGCTTAATAGACAACATTGTAGAAACTCTAGTCAATATTCTGGCACTATGGGTTAGGTAGGAAGATAGGCACCCAGGCAGGCATTTTTAATAATGTATTCAACATGCCCACAAATCCTGTATGAGCAGCCACATGGGTTGAGCAAATGATGTCCATAGTGACATCAAAGTAGCTATGTTTTGTTGTAAGGTTTTTCAAGTCTAAGTTATAAAAATTCCATGAAAGTTTTGCTATTTGTTCAACCAACCTGGCTGGCCTAAAGCTCAATACAGAAAGGAATTGGGGGGCATTTGGATGCCACCAGAAAAGTGCAACTGTGGCTCCTAGTGGTAGAGGGCTAACCTTAAGCAAAAAGCCTAGGGACAGTGTCCAGGCAGCAAGTTCAAGCCCCAGGACTGACAGAAAGAAAAATAAAGCTAGTCTTCCCAACCAACACCCCTGAGATGGATTTCTGAGACCTAAAACCCATTCAATAAGAAATGCATTCACGTCTCTATCAGAAAGAATGACATTGCCCCATTTGTAAGGAAATGGAAGGACGTGGAAAAAATTATACTAAGTGAAGTGAGCCAGACCCTAAGAAACATGGACTCTATGGTATCCCTTATTGGGAATAATTAGTACAGGTTTAGGCAAGTCATAGCAGAGCACCACAAGGCCCAATAGCTATACCCTTATGAACACATAGGATGATGCTAAGTGAAATGAACATCATGTTATGGAGACAATTGTTATATCACAGTTGTAATTACTTTCAACATCCCAGGTGTATCTGTAGCTTCTATTATTGATGATGTTCTTGTATCACCTTCCTGTGGTTGTACCTACACTATCTCTGTAATCTTATCTGAGTATATTGGAAACTGTGTATACTGGTATTGGAACTAGGAAATTGAAAGGGAATATCAAAATTGAGAGACACAGGGTAAAAAAAAAGAGAAACAACTACAAAAGCAATCCTTGCAAAACTGTCTGGTGTAAGTGAACTGAACACCTAAGGGGGGGAAAGGGTAAGGGGGAGGGGGGAGGGGGGTATGAGGGACAAGGTAACAAACAGTAAAAGAAATGTATCCAATGCCTAACGTATGAAACTGTAACCTCTCTGTACATCAGTTTGATAATAAAAATTTGAAAAACAAATTGTAACAACCCTGTTGTAAGCATCCTGAACCTGTCTGTGGCTCCCCACTGCCCCCTAGTGACCGCTGGCTCCAAATGAATGGTGCTGTGGTTTCTTCAGAGCTGTTTCATAGGCTTTCAGCCTTGTCAATGCATTTAGCAATATTGAGTCCCGCACCCCACCCCTCAAAAAAAAAAAGTGACAGAGTCTACAACTCTGACCAGGAGGACACTAATTCGTATATTCCAGGGTCAGCTTGTCACGAAGCCTATGAGATTTGTAAAATAAATATGGCCCAGTTGCTAGCTTAGCTCCATTCCAAGGCCTCCCCCATGGGTTCCCCCAAACTATTTCTGCTCTCCCCAAGATATGTGCCTCTGAGAATACCTCGAGGAACTTTAGACATACATTCAAAAATATGTACAGACACTTCTTTTCATCCAGGAGTTGCAATACCTGTACGTATTTCACTTCAGGAAATCCCTGGAGAAAGATGATGATAGCTCAAGCACATCGATTTTGGTGTTTTATTTTATAAAAGAAAAACAGACATGGTGGAATGAATCCCTTTTCCAACAAAAAGGAAATCATTTCATGGTTTTAGGATAATTCTGTCTAAAAGAGTGATTCAAATCCACAAAATAATGAAGTGCTTAATCATATGAGAAAAATATCCCAGTTAGGCAGTGAATAGAAAAAATCAAGTTGCCTAACAACATTTCATATAATACAGTGTATATGAGTGTATATAAGTGTGTGATAGTAGACATATTGGTATTATTTATTCCACTGAGTGATCACATGACTTGTATTTGTTTATTTTTGTGCTGTTGCTGAGGCTTGACCTCAGGGTCTGGGTGTTGTCACTTAGCTTCTACACTTAAGGCTGGTCCTCTACCACTTAAGCCACAGCTCTACTTGTGGCTTTTTGCTGGTTGACTGGCCAGAAGAGTCTCACAGGCTTTCCTGCCTAGGCAGGAAATTCATGATCCTCAGATCTCAGCTTCCTGAGTAGTTAGGATGACAGGTGTGAGCCACTATGGGCACCAGCTTATTTTTACTTGCAAGTTTGTCTGTGTGTCTGTCTCTGTGTGTATGTTTCTTCTGTCTTTCCAGTATTGCCACACTGATAACATAATCCAATGGAATGTAGATGTATATTGTTAAAGATCATCTGCCTGGGTTTCTGGGCAATTTAGCAGAGGGGATTGGAAGGCTGTAGAAAGGGAAGGAGACCGGAGGCCTCAAGCCATGGCTCCTGTGACAGACCAGGCTGGACATACTGGACATTGCCTGAGGTAGAATGGCCTGCCACGTGCCTGAATGGTGTATGGTCTGTCTTGTCCCAGGAGCTCACATTCTCTGCAACCCTGAGCATGGTAGCTTGGGTCTCTACACAGAGGTGGTGATTCCCTTACTGCTGAGATCATTTGGCACAGGCTGGCTTCACCAAGATCAAATTACATCATGTCTGTGGATGAATTGACCATCCAAATTAATTCTCTCTTGTGGTCCCGGGGAAATTAAAAGAAGATTGTTTGGGTTGAGAGGACACAAATGGAATCATCACTTCCGTTTGCAGAGAGACCCACGCCACCTCTGTATCCCTGACTTCAGGATAGTTTTCAGTCCACGTATGCCGGGGCCCTCCCTGTCCCAGCTCGAGGTTAGGTTGTCCCCAGAGGCTCCTGGGCCTTATTGTGTGCCCTGAGTGAGCACCCTAGAGGGAGCACGGTTCCCACTCTACAGAACTGGCAAACCACCAGGATTAGGTACTAGGGAGAATGGGGACCACCAATGTTTAGAATTCCCTCCTCTCCTCCATATGGAGAATCCATTTCACTGCTGTTTCCTGGTGGTTCATTGGAGAAAAGAGTCTCACGGACTTTCTTACCCAGGCTGGCTTTGAACCTCAGTCCTTAGATCTCAGACTTCTGAGTAGCTAGGATCACGGAAACAAGCCAACAGTAATGCTGTCTCTGAGGGTACTTTGTTTGGTCTTGTTTTGTGTTGTTCAGTGCTAGTGCTCTACGACTTCAGCCACAGCTCCACTTACAGTTTCTTGGTGACTCCTTGAAGAGAAGTGTCTCACAGACTTTCCTGCGTAGGCTGGCTTCAAAGTCCAGCTATGGGGTGTAAAGAGTATATCACACAAAAAATAAGTGAACATAGTAGACAGGTTCTTGGGCCATAAAAGCTGCACTTGAGGACAAAGAACCGATGCATTAAGTATAGACATGATAAAGACTCTGGGATCAAAGGTTTGGTGCCATGTCTCAAGGAGGCTTGAGCATACCCAGATCACAAGGAGACATGGCTGTTAATAGGAGTGCAGGAACATCACATCCTGAGGTTTTTGTTGAGTGTGTTGGAATAAGTTTTGAGTCATGTGAGCTGACTCTTACTGTCTTACTGTCACTAGTTAGTGACCTGAGTTAGAAATAATAAACATATCATCACTTGTAATTGCCTCTCATGATTCTCCATGAGGCCCTGTATACCATATTTCTCTTCTTCCTTACTCAGTGTTTTCTCAACAGATTTTTCCCCCTAAATAAATTACTCTGTGCAGAGGAGGCATGAGTGCTATTCATAGGAAGAGTTGCTTTGGCTTTGGAACACCAAACAGACTCTCACAATTTATTGACCATTGCAATGTGTTTTTTTTTTCAGTTATAAGTGAATTCCTTACTAATTCTTATTATAAATCAATTCCTCCATTCAGGGAACATCTGGTTTTAGAAGAAAGCTCACGAGAAATGGCTCAGTTAGGATAATGGAGGGGTACATGTGAACAGGCTATTCACTCATCTATTTAATCATCTGCCAAATAGATGGTAGCAAGTTGATTTTGTTCTGTTTAAATAAGACCAAGAAGGCTATTTCATTTTTGCCATTTATTTTTCCATTTAAATCTACATGATGGAGGAGAGAGTAAAGATAAGCAAATAAGCTTGCCGAAAGATTCATAAAATTTGGATCGTCGCAGCTGCGTGAAATAGATATTTTTTAAATTACTAATTTGCTTTATTGTTATTGTAGAGGTGATGTGCAGAGACGCTGCAATGACATGAGTCTGGTAATGAGTACATTTCCTTTTGTAGAGTGTCTTCTGTTTGCTCATTCTCTCCCAGCCCCTCCGTCTCATCTCTAACTATAAGTTACATAGTTCATTTTCATCAATGTCAAATGAGCACTCTTTTTCCATAAATTGGAGTTTGCTTCCATATGTTCATTATTTTATCTATATATGAAGGGGCACTTAGACATTGTACATTTGAGTTGCTCTCCTAAGTGTAGCCTGTTTTGGTCTCACTGGGAGTCTCTGGAATACTGTAAAATGTTATCAGATCCCAGTGCATTTTAGATCTAACTTCTGCATTTCATAGAGAATATGCACTGTGTGTCTCTCAGAGATTGGCTTACCTTACTTAATGATTTGTTCTAGTTCCAAAAGACACCTGCACACCCATGTTCATGGCCACACTATTCACAATAGTGCAAGATTTTGTTCTTCTTTTACACTATTCTGAAAAGACAGTTTCAATAGATTAAAAAAAAATGACAGGGGAGCACTTAAGACTAAATTCTAAGATATTCTTTCAATCTGAGCCAGAGTCTCTTTGTATTCAGGCCATTTTACTTTTTAATATCTATGTGAATGCATTGTTACCTCTACTGCATTCCTTGTAAAGTGTGGGTATGCATGTAAGGAATACAAATTAATTCTACAGTGAATGAAATGTGAAAAAACAAAAAATCCTATTAAAGGAAAACCCTTTAATGCATTTTCTTAAGTTTCATTTTCTGAATAACTCCCGTGCGAGTGAGGTTCATTCATGCCAAGGCAGGGAGTTGAAGGGCAGATGTGAGCTCCCAGGAGATGACCAAATCCAACTCAACATGCCAGTCATCGTTGATCCTGTACCAAGACCTTTTACCTTGGCAAGAGGACATCCCCTTGGGTAGGATTCTTGGCTTCTGACTTCTAATACTAACAAACCAATCTCAGACATTTAGTTCCCTAGACAACTGAGGCTGAAGGACTTGAGGTTACTTAGTATGCCTAGCTGTGCTTCATAGCCCAAGCTCAATTTTTTGGTAGACATTGTAACTATCATAGCATTGATTAATCTATCATGTAACAGAGACGCAATCTTGAATACACATTCCCGCCATCAGTTAGTAATGAAATCCGAAGGCACAGATGATAGAATCATAGTCTGCTGGATTATTTGGTAGATATGAATAATAATAATTTTAAATGCCTGGCAAATCTAATGTGGAAATTTTGCATTTGGTGCCACCCAGAAGAATAACTGACCACTGGGTGCTGGTGGCTCATATCTATAATCCTAGCTGCGATCTGAAGATCATGGTTCAAAGCCAGCCCAGGCAGGAAAGACCAGGAGACTCATATCTCCAATTACCTACCAGAAACCCAAGAGGGAAGCTGTGGTTCAAAAGTGTTCGAGCACTAGACAGAGCCCAGGCCCTGAGTTCCTATGACCTATAACCAAAAAAATCCCAAAATAGTATTAAAGATGTATCTTCATGATTAATACTGTTTCTGTTTAGAACTTATTCAGGAAATTTCTAAATGTTCGACACTGACCATAGATTAATATGTTGACCTGTTTATAATTCACATCTATAGCATTATAGTGCTCATGCTTTTCATTTTACAGACATGGACTCTGGGCCTCAGAGAGATGTGGGAACCTGCCTGAGGGCACATAACGAACCCGTGTCCCTGCCAGGATTTGAAACAAGGCATCTGGGCCTAAGTCACAGTCTGCCCCCCGGCATCTGTACAAGAAGGTTGCTTCAGGATGACTTGGAACTGGAGAAGCACATCAGGTATGTTCATCAGATCAGCTCCCAGGTGGCCATTTTATAGAAAAAGTCTGCCTGGTGTTTAGTAGGGAAGTCTCAGTCAGTGCAGAGTGTTTCAGAACCATTCCTCCATGCTGGATCTCCTGCAATTCCAGCTACATCACAGTGTAACCAGTTCAGGGCATCGTGAGTCCTGATTGGTTCTGCCCTCCTAGTCATAATCAGTCCCGCCTCTGTTTGCTTCTGTTTCCATGGTGAGGAGGTGGTTGCATTTCCAGCCCTACCCTCTAGTTTGGGATTGGCCATGGCGCTTGCCTATCATATAGCTCAGGTGGCCTCTTCCTCTTCAATCAGCAATAGTCTTCTTCTTCTTCTTCTTCTTCTTCTTCTTCTTCTTCTTCTTCTTCTTCTTCTTCTTCTTCTTCTTCTTCTTCTTCTTCTTCCTCTTCTTCTTCTTCTTCTTCTTCTCCTCCTCCTCCTCCTCCTCCTTCTCCTCCTCCTCCTCCTCCTCCTCCTCCTCCTCCTCCTCCTCTTGCTCCTCCTGTTCCTCCTCCTGTTCCTCCTCCTGCTCCTCGTCTTCTTGCTCCTCCTCCTCCTTCTGTGTCTCTCCCTTCCTCTGTCTCTCTCCACCTCTGTCTCTCGGTCTTTTTCTCTGTCTCTCTCCCCTCCCTCCCTCCATCTCTCTTTTGCTAAGCTGAGACATTCAGCTCAATTATTAAAGGATTGATAGAAGATCAGGCTGGATGCTAGATCTTCTGCGTTTAACAAAGGAAGGAAGAAAAGAAGAAGTGGAATTCCCCTAAGACAGTCTGGCTGTTGAGAAAATATAGAGCTAAAGATTGATCTGAGCTCCATGGAGATGGTAGATATAAAAATATTTACTTAAAAGTCATTCTTATCTATTCATGGCATGGCTTTTTAGCCTGCGGTTATTTCTTGCTCTTGAAAAAAGATGAAATTCTTTTTTTTCTCAAATAGTTCTCTTATTTATTTTACTGGTTTGGTCTTTCATTCAAACTCCAGGACACACACACACACACACACACACACACACACACACACACACACACACACGCTACAATGAATTAATTTCCATGTCAGGGATATGATATAGGCGTAAACAATGATTGCTACTCTATCTGAAGGTTAAAGTTCCCAAGCTTTCACATTATTTTGAAAATCTGTTTTCAAAGTATGTCACCTATGTGTGTGTTTCTAGAGTAGAATCTGGGGTAATTATAGGCGTGATCATGTTACATATGTGAAAATGGAGCCAGGCCACTTGTGGTGGGGTGGGGTGAGAAAGAAGGGGGATGGTGGTGGAGGGGTGACACGGATCAAGATGCATCGCACTCATACAATATGTTGAATTAAAATCCCTCTGCACAACTACTTCATTATAATAACAATTTCATTATAAATTAAAAAGAAAAGGTCTGTGTCCCATAACATGATCTAAAACAGGGAAAATTGGATGACTTTTGATGTTTGCTTGGCATAGTGTTGATCATCTTTCCTTATTTGGCCATACCAGGATTTGAACTCAGGGTTGCATCTGCTTAGCTAAAGCTCTCCCATTTGAGTCTCACCTCTATCTTTGCTTTTTGCTGATTAATTGGAGATAGAGTCTCTCAAACATTTTTTATGTAGGCTGACCTCAAACCTAGAGCCTCAGGTCTCAGCTTCCTGAGTAGCTGGGATTGTAGGCATGACCCATCAGTGCCCAGCTAGGTTCTGTTGTCTTAAACATCCCCACAATGTTTAATAACACATTTGCATATATTAAAAAAGAAGTCTCCAGCAAACCATACAAAGATGAAGAAAATGAGCATCTTTTTTAAAACCAGGATCCTAGGGGATATGTAAAAACAGTTGTATAGAGAAGATAAGTAGATCTGCAGGTTTCCTGTCCTGATATTAATGAATAGCATCCAAGTATCATTGCTCCACTTTGTTATAAAATGTTGATGAGTCTTTCAGGACATAATGAGCATGATTCAGACTATTTTATCTAATAACTCTAGGTCAAAAAGAGGGCTTGTCAACTATTTTATAGTTTCCATGCATTGCCCACAACTTCAAGTAATCTCTCATTATGACAGTGCTACTGAGAATTGATCCTCAAAACAAATCACATGCATTACAGAAAGATGGCAAGATGCCAGTTTATGACTAGCTAGCCCTGATTTAGAGTGTTTGCTAATATCCATGGTATAAATATTTCCAGTGAGACTGATTGTAAACTATCCTTCAACAAGCTTGCCAAGTTCCTGAATATTTTAATAGTAAGCTTTTTTGCAAACCAATCTGAGATCGCTAACAAATGCACCAACAAATAGCTCCTAGCTATACATCCTGTCATAATGACTGTTTCGTCAGTTTGATATGCCTTCATTTGATTATACCTCAGCCATTAAGAGACAAGCTTTATACCAAGCTCTGGCAGGCTCACAGCTGTCATCCTAGTTACTCAGGAGGCTGAGGTTTGATGATTGCAGTTCAAAGTCAGCACCAGCAGGAAAGACTCTTATGTCCAATCAACTACTAAAAATGCTGTAAATGGAGCTGTGGTTCAAGTGGCAGAGCATTAGCTGTGAGCCAAAGAAACTCAGAGACAGGGCCCCGGCCCTGAGTTCAAGCCCCAGGTTCAGCACACAAAGGAAGGAGGAGGAGGAGGAGGAGGAGTAAGAAGATGAAGAAGAAAGAAGGAGGAGGAAGGAGGCAGAGAATGAGAAAGAGGAGAAGAGAAATAAGAGGGAGGAGTAAGAGGAAGGAAGGGGGAAGGGGGAAGGAAGAGGAGTCATCAACGAATGAATGGCAACTTTCTGAATATTTTTTGTTTTTGTTTTTGTTTTTCAGACAGGAGCTCATGTTTTTGCCCATGGCTGGCTTCAGATCCTCATTCTCCTAGGTTCAGCATGCGTGTGACTGGGATCACAGGCATTAATCCATCGCATCTGACTCATTTGTGATGAGAGTCTCTTTAATATTTCAGCCTAGGCTGGCCTGGAGCTATGGTTTTCTGGATTACCTCTCTAATAGCTGGGATTACAGGCAGAAGCCACTGTGCTCCGCCTCTGACACACATTTTAAGAGACCAAGATAAGTGAGTGAAACCAACAAACCCAAGTTTTAGCAACACTTTTTCCCTGCACTTGCTGACGTTGGTGGTTACTTTATACCTGGCACTGATAAGGAACCTGGCAGATTCTCCATTCACTGTGTTTCCAAAACCACAGCAAATTCACAAAGGAAAGTCATTCCGGAGATTTCTCTTGTGTATTGAGGCTTTTCAGCTTCCTCTGCAGATAAACCACAGAACTGGGTTCATCTACATCAACAACCATATCACAGGAGAATTCTGGTTCATGAAAGGTGGGTTGTCATTAGCCATGGAATACTATGAATATGAAAAGCCACAGTAAGTTCATAAATGATGATGTTGGAACCCCATACTGCAATTTATCAATGGAATGGCTCATTCAATTCAGCGGGGAATAATCTGAGACCAATGCCAGACTCCACATGTTTCAGCCCTAGTAAACCCAATTCTGGAACCTCAGACACAGCAGACATAACTCAGACGACTGAGAAGAGCAACTGATGGTCAGAAATCCCTAATAGAATAATAATACTACTCTTTTTAGCGCTTAGTATGATTCCATTTGGAGCCATTATTTGGCTCAGTGCAACAGAATCAGAAGCCAGGTCACTCTCCATTTATTTATTGAACATTCCCATCAAGGCAGGGACATTTGCAGAGTTCCAGCCATGGACAATAAAAGTAAACACAAAACTTCATTCATTGGACAAATGTACATTCTGAAAAAGCAAGAATCGAAGCCACAGGCAGAAAGCAAAGTAAAATAAGAATGTAAGAGAGATGCACAAATGGAGAAGTCAGATACAGCAGTGGTTTTATTAAGCCAATCAGGCTCTCTGGGGACAATCCCATATTAATTTGAACATCAAAGTACATATATACATATACATATATATACACATATATAGTTTACCTATATACTATATAAAAACATAGAAATTGGAAGATATGTGCGTGCCAAGATGTGAAGATGGTAAAGGCCATAGGTCATATTTTCAAATGAAAAGCCAGCCATTAGCTGGGTGTGGTGGTGCATATCAGTAATCCCAGCCTTGGCAGGCTGAAGCAGAAGCATTTGGGATCATCTCCCCTCTGGGTTACAGGCTAGCCCCTATCTAAATGAAAGAATATGAAGATCGAAGCAAAGAAATAAAGAAGAGAGATGAACAAAGAAAGAGAGGGAGGGAGGGAGGGAGAGAGGAAGGAAAGAAGAAAGGAAGGAAGGGAGAGGGAGAGGGAGGGAGGAAGAAAATTCAAGTGGGAATGCAATTCAGGAAGTGACCCACACTGTGTGTGTGTGTGTGCGTGCGTGCACACACACATGAGTGCACGTGTGTGATCTTGACCCAGATGCTGTCCTTGGTGAGAAAAGACTGACTGTTCTGGATGCTGGAGAAGAAAGAATTCAGAGTACTAAGATGCATTCCCAATTTAGCCATGTTAGTGCAATAAGGATCCTGTTTCTAAGAAACATCGTCACCACCATTCCTGGGCCTTGATGGGCGGCAGGGTCTTTTCACTGAGCTCTGAAAAGCCAAGAGGTGAGATAGGCCATTTGTTAAAATGAGGATGCATCGGGGCTGGGCATATGGCCTAGTGGCAAGAGTGCTTGCCTCGTATACATGAGGCCCAGGGTTCAATTCCCCAGCACCACATATACAGAAAATGGCCATAAGTGGCGCTGTGGCTCAAGCAGCAGAGGGCTAGCCTTGAGCAAAAGTAGGCCAGGGCAGTGCTCAGACCCTGAGTACAAGCCCCAAGACTGGCCAAAAAACAAATGAGGATGCAACATGGTGTTTAGCCCCAGGAAAGTTTTGCTACAGAGAATACTCCCTGCTAATAATTCCCTGTGATGTTTGGCTTTGCTCACCCCGATTGTTCCCCTAGAGGGTTGGCTTTTTTGGGGGCTTGGGCCCTCACCCCAAACATGTGGTGTTTGCCTTCCAAAGCTCTGTGCAAGCAACTTCCTGGGGTGCAGGGTCTTTGGGATAGGCGCCTCCTAGCTTTCTAATAAAGAATTGCAATTGGACCTCTCAGAATGTGGCTTCTCTGCATCTCATGAATGAATTCCATATAACATTAGAATAGCAGTTAATGAAAGAGCTAGGAGATATGGATTGAGGCATTTTAAAATCATAAGGCACCAGAGCAGCACCCCAGCACCTTCCTTCTGTGGCTCGCTGTGGTTTCTACTTGTAACAGCCCCATGGTTTGGACACCTCAACACAACCCATTACTAAGAGTGGAAATTGCTGCATCTTCAAGTATACTGCTTTGCCAGCCAATGAGGTGCCCTTTGGGAATTTGTGATGGGGCCTAAAGTGTTAGACTCATGTAAAGATAGCTTAACAGAAACTCAAGAAGTTCTGCATTTTAGACCCAGATCTGAATTTGACTCTTCATAGTTGTTTAAAATAACATCAACAACAAGTAGCTGGGCATTGGTGGCTCACACCTGTAATCCTAGATACTCAGGAGCCAGAGCTCTGAGGATTGTGGTTAAAAGCCAGCCAAAGCAGGAAAACCCATGACATCTTTTATCTCCAATGAAACGCCAAAATGCTGGAAGTGGAGCTGTGGCTCAAGTGGTATAACGCTAGCCTTGAGCAAAAAATCTCAGGGATGGCCTCTAGACCCTGAGTTCAAAGGCCTAGGACAAGCACCAAAATAATAATGATAATCATAACTCTAATAATTAGAAATATATACATGAGGGAGACGAGAGAAGACGGTAGAGGAGCAGCAGAGCCCTAGCTGAGCTCCCTCCAACATCGGTTTTCCCACCCCAGAGAAACTTTTACGCCTAGATAGACTGCACAAATAAGTTCTAACAGTACAGGGATTCTGGCCAGGAAGGAAAAATCAACTTTGCTGGTCTGAAAACAGAGATTTGAGCTCCAGGCGTCATCCAGCTGCCACACAAGTGCCGGCTGTGCCTCAGCACTGCGCACCCCACTCAGCTCAATGGAGACCAGGGAGAAATTCTCCAGATGGCAGCATACAGACAGATCACAGGCTGAACACAGATGGGCTGAAATCGCAGAGACAGCGTGAGTACTCCCATGAAAGACAGTCTCACTCATGCCCACAGAGCAGCTCCTTCCCCAACCACTCGAGCAAAGTGCCATCTTTGACACTGGCAAAGGGTCAGACCAGACTGAAGCATTAGCACTAGCAAAATTTTCCCTTACTTTGGTAGAAGGTGACAACATAGATACTTGGGCATTATAGCTGTCCATGTGTACAAGCACACCTATAAATAGGGGTATGGAAGCCCAAACTTGATCCATCCATTCCTGTGAGAGTGAATTTCAAGCTACCACTTTTCAGAATGGGGGCTGTTGGGGTTGGCCTGTTAGTGGTTTATGGGTTGGGATATAGCAGATTGGGAGGTCTGCATGGATGTTTGGCAGCCCATGAGGCATTCCTTTAAAGAATACATTAGTAAAAATAATGGGGTGGGGGAGTAGAAAGAGGAAGTCCCGAGTCTTCACAACCAGAGAGGAACTAACAATTAACAACCTGGCAAAAACTGGGTGTCAGCCCAGCTCACCTTTTTTTTTTTTTTTTTTTTTTTTGTGGAACTGAAGTTCGAATAAGAGGTACTACACTTACTAGGGAAGAACTCTGACACTGAGCTACATCCCAGCACATCCACCTGGCCTTTTGTATGTCTCATATTTGACTATTTTGTGTGAAACCTGTTTGTTTTCAACCCAGAGGTCCTCTGTTCCCTCGGGATTGAAACTTCTCTCTCTGGTACAAACTTGGTGAGGGTTGCCAAACATCAGTTCCTTTAGCCCCTCTTCAAATTGTCTTGGCCTTTACTGATCTGTCCTTCTCTAACAGGATGAGAAGCCACAAAGCAAAAAGCCAATAGGCTAAGGCATAGCACCTGCAGCAACAAGGGTTTAGTTCAATGCCTCTCTGTTATATTCTATTTTCTAGAAGTCCTTGGGGCATGTGGCTTCATAAGTTTGGAGAGAATGAATCTGGGGTGTTGCCTGAGGATTTGCTTTGTGGCCAGAGACTCCTTTTAGGTGATACAACTTTATTGTAAAATGCGGTGGATATTTGTGTGAAGAAAATTTCTCGACATAATGCTCTAATGTTTTAAGTTCCTTCCCATGGAATTTTTTTCTTTACTCATCTTGTTTCAAAGGGCAAACTAGAACCTTTGAGTGATATATCTGGGTTTTGTTGTTGTTGTCGTCGTTGATTTTTACCAGTTGTGTGGCTTGAGACTGAGGGCCTGAGCATTGTCCCTGGCTTCTTTTGCTCAAGGCTAGCACTCTACCAATCGAGCCACAGTGCCACTTCGGGCTTTTTCTGCTTATGTGGTACTGAGGAATCGGGCCCAGGCCTTCATGCATGGTAGGCAATCACTATACCACTAAGTCACATTCCCAGTCCAGACATATCAGTCTTAAAGAGAAATAATGACATGATGGAGGTTCAGCCTTTATGATTATCAACAGATCCAGTACTGAGACAATAGTGAATGGTCTGTGGGAACTGGTGTTCTGTGTCTTCAGGTACTGTGTAGCTTCAATCTCTTTCATACTATTTAGTAATTTGCTTGGCTATTTTGCTCATGGCAGGCACAGTCTGCCACTTGAGCCTCCCTTCCACTTTTCCAGCTTTTTTGCCACTTAATGGGAGATAGGTCTCTGGGATATGTCTGAATCAAGGTTCTCAGATATCTCAGTCTACTGAGTTGCTAAGATTTTAGGATAAGCCAGAGGTGCCAACGTCCTACGGTAAAGATTGAATATTATAATAAAGACAAATCTGACCCATGAAGTATATTGTTAGCCCCCAACCCACACTATATATTAATCTCCTTCTCCACTTCCTATCTGTCTCATCTGTCTCTACTACCCTCTCTGTGTATCTTCGTTAATGTGGGTAGTAAGGTTGTTTTTTTGTTTTTGTTTTTGTTTTTTGGTAGTAAGGTTTTGTGCTTGCTAAGCAGCAACACTTCCTCTAGCCATGCCTCCAGATCATTTTTGAGTTGGTTATTTCAGCAAGAGGAACTCATTTCCTGCCTAGAGCTGTGCCTGAACTTGAGTCCTTCCAGGTTTTACTTTACATCATAGCTGGGATGATAGGTGGGGGCTAGCACTGTCACCTACTTCCAGTGTGAAGGAGTCTTGTGGAATTTTCTGTCCTGGCTGGTCTGGAACTATGATCTATCTGATCATAACCTCCCGAGTCACTGGAATTACAGGAATGTGTTTCCTCAGACTGCCTTGTAATTTTCACTTTGTTGTTATTGTTGTCAGTCTTGGTGCTTGAACTCAGGTGCTTGGCAGTGTTCTTGAGCTTCTTTGCTCAAGGCTAGCATTGGAACTATAAGGCCATTTCCACTCTTTCTGTCTATGTGATACTGAGGAACTGAACCCAGGGCTTTATGCATTCTGGGAGAGCAATGTATCACTAAGCCACATTCCCAGCCTGTGATTTTCAATTTTAATGGCCACATAACTTTTTAGTGAATATTTTTGTAACATTTCATGTGTTTTGACTTCTCTAATCTTATATACTGGTATAAATGTATCAGTGAGCATATATGTGAATCATAATTTGTTTTTCTTACAAAAAACTCACTTAGTGGGCAAAAATAATCAAGCTTTTTAATGGACATATAAGAAAACACAATTGACATCACTTTATACAACCACTTCAAGATAGCAGAGATAAAGAATTTTAAACATAAAAATAGCAAAGTAGATACATCCCATTGGGTTCTTGATGGTTTAGAGACTACAATTTAATACAATTCAACACAGTATTTTCAGTGGAGCTATCGCAGAGCATTGAAAAATCAGAAGCAAGTTGGCTTAGGAAGCCTCATAGCATCTCACTTTACACCATAACTAACCTGTATTTATTTCCAAATGAACAATGGCAGAGTAATGCCAATTGAAACAATAGAGAGAAAGCTTGTATCAAAATAAATTTCCAACACAGACAAGAAGGTTAATGTTGCAGGTACATGTAAGCCAAAATATTTGCTGATGCAGATGAGGGCCAACATTCCTTGGCAGCATAACGCACAAAGGCAGCTTGACGAAAGGATGCAGTGACCTTCATTTCTATGTTCATGATTAAGCCTTACAGCTGATTCTCAGTGTGCAGGTCAAAGTAGTCCATGCTTCTCAATACAGCTTTGCAGGAAAGTAGGAACCAAAGAATTCAGACTCTCAGGTGGGATTTATGCTTCCCCATGTACCTGTCCAGTACCTCCCAGAACCGCAAGAACACTGGTCTGTCCAGATGACATTTGTGAGAGTTGACTTGTAATACGGTTACAGGCCATTTCTGGACATTTTTATCTAGAGAAACTTCATCATACTTGAGATGGAAGGCTTGAATTTTAGCAAAAATGCCAACTGGTGACCCATCAGACAAAAGCTATGGCCAGCCTTTGAACTGCCATGCAGGACCTTGAACAAACACTGCCACAACCCGGTCCCAGTCTTGAGGCATAAGTTTACGGGGCTGGTCAACCACTTTATAAGGTACTGTGTACCTAACTGCAGGGCCCCCTGGCTATATCTGCTGTTTTGTTCTCATTAGCAGGATTTCCTGCTGTCATTCACAACCATGTTTATTCTTTTCATTGGATCAGACAAATTTCAGATCTGCAGAAGGTCTTTCACATTTAGCATGGTGATTAGAGAAGTGGCAGTTTCAGGTATTATGATAATGGGAGTCTGCAGTCCTTTCTTCTGTTTGGAGGGGGCTGGGGATATGGCCTAGTGGCAAGAGTGCTTGTCTCATATACATGAGGCCCTGGGTTCAATTCCCCAGCACCACGTATACAGAAAATGGCCAGAAGTGGCGATGTGGCTCAAGTGGGAGAGTGCTAGCCTTGAGCAAGAAGAAGCCAGGGACAGTGCTCAGGCCCTGAGTACAAGCCCCAGGACTGGCCAACAAAAAAACAAAAAACTAAACCCTCTTCTGTTTGGGGGGAGGCCTTGCCTGAGAAACTGGTCTCGGTACATGCTGGGCGTCAGGAGTGTGAGACTTGGGAGCAGATGCAATTTCTCTTAGAGACTTCAGTGTCATGCCACGGTAGGTGCCCACCGTGTCAATTTGAAATGTTTTGTTGCTTCTTTCCCTTTGAATCTCTCCTGGTCATATCTGTTGTAGGTAACTGCTGTAGACTGTTTAGGATGCAACATGGGTACTACAGATGCTTCAAGTGGAGCTGGTTGCTGCTGAGCTGTCCACCTTTCCTCTCTGGCTTTTATAGATTGAAGAATTGCAAAAATATTGTTGGAAATGTTTCTTGTGATCTGCAAGACAGTTGGTCTTGTCCTCCACACCCTTTCTCTGCTGACCAGGTCTCGGATCGGGTCCACCTTGGCATGCACAGAACGCCTCTGTTTAACTGGAGTTACAGCATCCAGATCAGTCTTGATAGTCACTCTTTTCTTAGCCATCATTTTGGCTTTGATGAAAGCAATTTTTTCCACTGACATACCTTCACCCAAAGCCCTGATCTGTGCAGTCTGCACAATTCCTTCTTTACTGCCCTTTAGCAGAGCAGCCAGTCTCTCTCTCAGGGCACATAGCCTCTTCCTCCTCAACTCGGGGTTTCTTTGCTGGTGGTAAAACTTTATGCGAAGCTGGTGTGACTTGAGGGAACTTCTGAAAACATATTTCCAGGGGGGGGGGGGCATTTCTGTCTATACTTTTTGATGTTGGCGCTTCACCACTGAGATACCCAAGGAGATCTTTTCGGTCAGGTCTGGTAACCACAGGAATATTTTTTTGAGACCGCGCATCAAATGTAATCTGAATGAGCAAGGAGCACGTTCTCAAGTAGAAATAGAAGAGCCTCCAATGTGTAGTATTCTCTGGGCTGGTCTTCCTTCCCAGGCCTCCAAACCACATAGTTGGTCTTGACATTCTCGGGACAGAAGAACTCACCAAAGATCACCTCATCTCCCTTTACCTCAATCTCCTTCTTCTGGACGTTGTACTGTCGCAGGATGCTGAGCACATCAGCCATCTTCCCACCATAGCCACGACCCGGCCCTGGCCCTGGCTCTGGCTCTGCTGATTAACCGGACACACTTCCCCAGGCAGACCTTACAAACCACCGGAGTGATCCTGTTTGTGGCAGGTGCTTTCACCTCCAGGCAACTTCTTCCAAAAAGACCTCACAACCTCAGTTTTTCCCTAGCTTTTATTCAGATCCAAGTGCTTGGGGGCAGGGCAGACTCAAAGTTCCAATACAAAAAGATAGGATTAAGACATGTGCACAGGAAAAGGGTTTGCATTTTTCGGACCCTCCCTATTTAGTTCTCTTTTGTCTGCTTCTTGTCTTAATGGGCTTAGAAGAAGGAATCCCAGCAGGATATTGAAGAGGGTTAGAGAAAGTCAACACCCTTGTCGACGGCTGCTTTTAGAAATGGTCTCGGTTTTTTACCTTTGAGTATGTGCAGTGGAAAATTTTCACAAATAGCCATTATTATGTGGACTAAGTTTCCAGGTATTCCCAGATTCTCCAGAGCTTTAATATAACAGGGTATTGTATCTTGTCAGAAAAGTTTCTCCACATACCAAAATGTGATTGTTGTCTTTATTTCTATTGACATGTGGCAATTATTGTTTTAAAAATGTTGAACTAGACTTGCATTCATAACAAGAGTCCTGCTTAATCGGGGTGTAAGACTTTAGCTCAAATGATTGATAAGTGCTCTTCAAGCTGCTTTTCCAGCCACCATTTGACACTGAAGCACTCTATATGCCTGTTTGCATACATAGAGTCCTCCTTTATGTAGTAGAACAATACTTGTTCAAAATCATCGTAATTAGTATCAAACCTGGCAGTAGAGTGAATTTCTCCATATCTGTCTATTGGTATAAAATGCCAAGGTGATGATTGTAAGATACTTTTTGGATCTCATTTTGAATCTCCTGAAGGGTTGATTACTGTCTAACAAGTTTGCATCAGTCATGGGTACAAGTGTAGAAAGTGATGTATTAAGTCACCAAGTCGGGTTGGCTGTTAATGAGAGGATCCTTGTTAACATCACCACTTGGCTAGTTGATATTGCACTATAACTTTGGCCTAAACAAATTATATAGCTCTTCTACTCAATATATACTTTGGATATATGGCCCTGAAGATATTTAAGGGTTGATACAAAATCAGATGTCACCCATCTCTATTAGGAACACAAAACTCTTAGTTTCTGAATTGCAACCAGGATTGAAATGCAGATATTTGAAAATTGATACGTTCTAATGTTTCAACTTTGTCCTTTATTTTGACACTCTTCTGAAGATCCCTCATAGTTTTCTTGGGCCTCGTATTGTCAATTGATCACACACGTGCACAAACACACACACACAAACACACCTTTCTTTTTCTGAAGTTGTCTTTTCTCCTATGCCAGGTAAAAAAAGGTGATTGTTTTGCATGATTGGCACACTTTATAGGGTAGATGTAGTACTATGTGGATGTTTTGTAGTCTTTAGTCCAGGTTTTACACATAGAATAATGAGTAAAAATTCTATTGAGGGAAAAGTGCAGTTAGGTCTTACTTGCCAGTCTTCAGGTTGTCATTGGTAACTAAGCATCTCTTTCTCCAAAGTGAAAGAATGGAGAAGACTGTAAAACAACGGATAGCATCTAATTCGTGTCTGGAATAGTTCAGGATTGTGAACCCTTGTGCGCTTGGGGATAAGTATAACGTGTGAATGCTAAAATAGGTGAATGATCTGACCAGAGGTTAAAGAGTCTTAGTTGGAGTTTTGTGAAAATACTTTTTGGGAAAGTGGAGAGTTTGTGTTTAAGATTTATGATTGAGTACAACTCCATAAAAGTTGTTAGGAAAAAAATATGAATCAGAGAGGAATCTGCACTCTTTTATGAGTGCCTTATTATCCCATATGAGGCCAAATATGGGCATAAGGCCTTCCCAGGAATAACCATCTTATTCTTGTCTCCACTGAACATGGCTTGTCAATACGTTCATTTTCCTTCAGCATCTAAATCCTGAGTTATAATATTTCTTTTTATTAAAAACAATGCAGCATAGCAATGGGAGAGATAAATCTGGGGAAATAACACATGAGGATTTCCTAACTACTCATAATAAAATTCCAGCTTCAACTCTTCCTGTGTTTCATATTCACCTAAACCCATGGTGCTTGAAACTCATGTACCATTTTTTAAATAAACATATTTAAGTAATTTCTTTTTTTATTAAATTTTTTGACAAGGTGTTTTACAAAAGAGGTACAGTTACATAATGAGGCAGTGAGTACATTTCTTGTGATATATTACACCCTAGGTTTTCTTTCCCTTCATTACTTCAGGTAGCCATATCAATGCCCAGTGTACCAAAATCATGTAGAGTAACCATGTGGCTGCCACTAATAATGAACCTGGCAGATTCTCCATTCAAGGTGCTTCCAAAACCACAGCAAAAGTTATGATGGAAACTCATTCATGATATTTCTCTTGTGTATTGTTGAGGCTTTTCAGCTTCCTCTGCAAACAAACCACAGACCTGGGCTCATCCACGTCAACCACCTTATCACAGGATATTTCCAGTTCACAAAAGGTGGGTGGTCGTTAGCCATGGAATACCGTGACTATGAAAACCACAGTGTGTTCATAAATGATGATGTTGGTACCACAGGCTGCAATTTATCAATGGAATGGCTCATTCAATTCAGCGGGGAATAATCTGAGACCAATGCCAGACTCCACATGTTTCAGCCCTGGTAAATGCCATTCTGGAACCTGAGACACAGCAGGCATAACTCAGATGAATCAGAAGAGCAGCTGAAGGTAAGAAACCCCTAATAGAATAATAATAATACTCTCTTTAGCTCTTAGCATGATTACCTTTGGAACCATTATTTGACTCAGTGCAACAGAATCAGAAGTCAGGTCACTCTCCATTTATTTATTGAACATTCCCATTGAGGCAGATACATGTGCAGATTTCTAGTCATGGACAATAAAAGTAAACATAAAACACTTCATTCCTTGGACAAATGTACATTCTGGAAAAGCAAGAATTGAAGCCACAGGTAGAAAGCAAAGTAAAATAAGAACATAAGAAAGATGCACAAGTGGAGAAGTCAGATACGGCAGTGGTTTGAGTAAGCCAAGCAGGCTCTCTGGGGACAATCCCATATTAACTTCAACATTAAAGTACATATACATCTATAGCATACACACACACACACACACACACACACACACACACACAGAAATTGGAAGATATGTGTGTGTCAAGATGTGAAGATGGCAAAGGCCATGGGTCATATTTTCACATGAAAAGCCAGCCATTAGCTGGGTGTGGTATTGTGTGCCAGTAATCCCAGCACTTGGGAGGCTGAAGCAGAAGTGTTTGGGGTTCATCTCCCGTCTGGGTTACAGGCAAGCCCCTATCTCAGATGAAAGAAAATGAGATCGAAGCAAATAAATAAAAAAGAGAGATGTAGAAAGAGAGGGATGGAGGGAGAAAGGAGGAAGGCAGGGAGGGAGGGAGGGAGGGAGGGAGGAAGGGAGGGAGGAAGGAAGGAAGGAAGGAAGGAAGGAAGGGAGGAAGGAAGGGAGGAAGGAAGGGAGAGGGGGAGGGAGGGAGGAAGAAAAAAAGAAAGAAATGACCAAGTAGCACAGTTTAAATAGAGCACAGATTACTTGTGATTATTTCATAGAAGCTAAGTCTGGAGGTCAATTTTACTCATATTTCATGTGTAAAGGACATTATATAAGTGATGAGGGACAGCCCATCAAAGTCATGGGTTTGAAGCCAGTAGCTGACACTTCCCTTTGTTCCAAGACAGATGACCACATTTCTGTCCCTCTGTAAGAGAGACACCAATTAGAAATTCAAGTTGGAAAGCAATTCAGGAAGTGACCCACACTGTATGTGTGTGCTTTTGTGTGTATGTGCGTGTGCGTGTGCGTGTGTGTGCATGCACATGCACATGCATGCACGTGTGTGATCTTGACCCAGGTCCTGTCCCTGGTGAGAAATGACTGACTTAAATGGAGGCTGGAGAAGAAAGAATTCAGAGCACTAAGATGCATTTCCAATTTAGCCACGTTAGTGCAGTAAGGATCCTGGTTTTAAGGAGCATCCTCACCACCATTCCTGGACCTTGATGGGCGACAGGAGCTTTTCACTTAGCTCTGAAAAGCCAAGAGATGTGATGGCCCGTTTGTTAAAATGAGCGTGCATCATGCTGTTTAGCCCCAGGAAAGTTTTGCTACAGAGAACACTCCCTGCTAATAATTCCCTGTTATGGTTGGCTTTGCTCACCCTGATTGTTCCCCTAGAGGGTTGGCTTTTGTTGGGCTTGGGCCTTCACCACAAACACGTGGTGTTTTACTTTCAAAGTTCTGTGCAAGCAACTTCCTGGGGTGCAGGGTCTTTGGGACAGGAGTCTGCTAGCTTTCTAATAAAGAATTGCAATTGGACCTCTCAGAATGTGGCTTCTCTGCATCTCATGAATGAATTCCCTTATAACATTAGAATAGCAGTTTATGGAAGAGATAGGAGATATGGATTGGGGCAGCCCCCCAGCCCCTTCCTCCTGTGGCTTGCTGTGGTTTCTGCTTGTAACAGCCCAAGGTTTGGACACCTCAAGACAATCCATTCCTAGGAGTGTAAATTGCTCCATCTTCAAGTATACTGCTTTGCCAGCCAGTGAGGTGGCCTTTGCAAACTTGTGATGGGGCCTAAAGTGTTAGACTAGTAGAAAGATAGCTTAACAGAAACTCAAGAGGTTCTGCAGTTCAGACCCAGATCTGAATTTGACTGTCCATAGTTGTTTAAAATAACATCAACAACAACTAGCTAGGCATTGGTGGCTCATGCCTGTAATCCTAGATACTCAGGAGCCTGAGTTCTAAGGACTGTGGTTCAAAGCCAGCCAAAGCAGGAAAGCCTGTGATGTACTTTATCTCCAATGAAACACCAAAATGCTAGAAGTGGAGCTGTGGCTCAAGTCTATAGTGCTAGCCTCGACCAAAAAAGCTAAGGGATGGCCTCTAGGCCCTGAGTTCAAAGCCCTAGGACAAGCACCAAAATAATAATGAAAATCATAATGATAATCATAACAATAATAGTAATGAGAAATACATACATGAGTTCTAAGAACATTGCATCTCCCTAACATCGCAGAAGGAGGTGAAGATTCCAGGCTGCCCCTTTCTCTAGTGTTGAGCCCTGGAGATATTTTTCACCTCCAAGAATCAATTAGGCCTCTTCAAGGTGGTACCTCTGGAACTTTCCTTCATGGGGCGGGATCAGCATCAGTACAGAGGGCTCTGGGGGCCGGTGAGTGGCAGATGAATGATTGACAGGGGAACCTGTGCACTGCCTTTTTGGTCAGCTCCACAAGATGGCACTGTCAGTATGACGTCCCTGTGGGCAGGTGGCACTGAAGGATGATTCCAGAGGCACCCCAGTTTGTAGGAGATGACATTCCAAAATGCTGCTAGGAAGCTACGAGACAGGAGGTTATAGATGATGGGGTTGACAGCTGAGCTGAGGTAGCAGAACAAACCTGACACACAAAGAATCAATCAGACCCTCTGCCGAGAAATGGGGCAGCAGACATAGTATGGAGAGGCCTGTGTGTCGCATGCAGGCCTGGACTTCCTGCCATGGAGGCTTTTTTAAAAAAAAGCCCTGTCTCCAAGACTAAATGGAGGCTACAAAATGCTCTGCACAGATCTAACACCTGTGCACTCCGGGATCAAACACGGGAAGATTAAAGAGTCTTGGGGAAAAAATAAAATAGAAAAGTAGGCTGGCCTGGGATCTGAGATGAGAGGTTCTGTAACTTCCTTTGACCTCTGCTTGCTTGAATTAAAAACCATGTTCTTCCAGCTTGAACAAGATATGTTTAAGTATCAGAGGAAAGAAGTGTTATTTTTTTACATTCTCCTTATGATTGGAATTTTACTTGAATTCCTACATATGTTTACTTATATACATTTATAATCCCTTCTCTGTGGAGTACTATTTTCTCCCCCCCCAAAAAAAAGATTCCCCAAACTCTTTTTTCTTGCTGACCTTTTCCTCCTTGACCATGCTCCCATTTTATTTGACTAATTGCATTTTATTATTTACTTTACCCATCAAATACCTGGTGCCCTGTCAAAGCCCCATTTGTTACACACTCTCCTGTTATCACCATACCTTATTCCTTCCTTCCTTCTTTGCTTCCTTTCTTCCTTTCTTCCTTCCTCTCTCCCTCCCTCCTTCCCTCGTTCCCTCCCTCCCTCCCTCCTATCCTCTCCTCTCTCCCTTCTTTCCTACTTTTTCTTTCTTTCTTTCTTTCCTTTCTTTTTGCCAAGCCTGGGCCTGAACTCAGGGCCTGGCACTGCCCCTGAGCCTCTTTGTCATTAAGGCTAATGCTTTACCATTTGAGCCACAGCACCACTCCCAGCTTTTTCTGAGTATGGGCTGGGCTTTGAACTATTATCCTCAGATCTCAGCCTTTTGAGTATCTAGGATTACAGGCGTTAGCCACCAGTGGCTAACTAGCAATTGAACTTTGACTGTGGTTCAGGATCATCAAGCCATTTAGCTAGGGCTAAACTCAATAACAAACACTACAATGATACAGGACAGTTTTGCGTAAAAGCAAAATAGGTCTCAATAAGAGACACTCCATGGCAGTTTCCATGATGACTCTGTCCTCATGTTTACAAGGACTGTGATGTCACAAAGGACTTTGTGGGTGGGCATGACATCTGCCTACATATAATAATGGGCTGGAAATCATGGAGGAAGAGAGCGGGAGTACTGCAGGTGTGATGTGCAGAGGCCATAGGTACAAGAAAAGGATGCAGTACTTTCTATTGATAACATGGCCAGGTAAAGAGACTGCTAATGAAAATGCTAATTTGTTTTGCTTTGGTGTTTTGGTGCCAGTCCTGGGTCTTGTACTCACGGCCTGGGCACTGTCCCTTAGCTTTTTCTTTTCCACTCAAAGCTAGCACTCTACCACTTGAGCCTCAGCCCCACTTTCAGCTCTTTTCAGTGGCTAGTTGGAGATAAGAGTTTTCCAGGGCTGGCTTTGAACCATTGATCCTCAGATCTTGGCCTCCTGAGTCACTAGGGCTGAAGGTATGAGCCACCAAGTGTGTAGGGTATTTCTCTGATGGTTTAAGAGGATTAGAGTTTATCTAGTTTGCCATGTGGGGCAGGGGAAGGAGGAGTGGTGTCTTCATAAGAAAATGCCATTTTTGAAGCCATAGTTGGCATCTTTTCTCTCGCCTTGATACAATTATCTTGAAGTAGTTGAACAAAGGGGTTTCAAGTCAATGTGTACATTTTGTGTACATCTCAATTGCCATCACCTCCTTCATCATTCCCCCATTTCTCCCCAAACCCGCCCCATCCCCTCCACTTCCCTGGTTCCATTTGTACTTAGGCACACTGAATATTATGACTGTGTTTGCCCACACTCCCTCTCTCCATTCATCTGCTCACCCCAAAACCTAAATTAAGGTGATACCTTGCTGCATCTGGAGAGGTAATTGGCTAGTCAAAGTGTCTACAGCATCATTCCTGATATATTTATAAAAATATTCTAGTTTTGTCCTGTGAACCGTAGGATAATTGCTGGAAAAAGTTTTGAGCTTTGGCTCTGTAAAAGAAATGGGTCCACACTGACATTATTTACATGTGATCTATGCACATGTTGGCTGAGTATAAAGGCAGGTGTGGAGGTTCATGGTTCTCAATGGGCATTTGTGTGTTATTGTCTTTTGATCAATGTTTATCTGAAGTCACTTCTTCTGGAATTGTTTCTTTGATTATAAAATATTTAATGATAGTATTTTGTTACATTTATTTTTAATGAAATCATCTCTTTATTGTGGTGATGTTAGAATGTCATGGTACTGGCAATTTACCATCTCTTCCATGCTTATTACTTCATCTGCTTTTGCGTGTGTGTGTGTGTGTGTGTGTGTGTGTGTGTGTGTGTGTGTGTCCATACTGGGACTTGAACTCAAGGCCTCCCAACTTTTGCTTAGCATATTCACGCTACAACGTGAGTCATACTCGCTTGGTTAACTGGAGCTAAGAGCTTCATGTACTTTGTCATCTTCAGACCATGATCCTTAGAGCTTAGACTCCTCAGTAGCCAGGACTCCAGAAGTGAGCTACCAGCACCTATCTTGTTTGATTGGCTATTTGCCATCAGGGCATGGCTATCTAGTGTAGACCTGATTGCCAGATGTGGCTGAGGCATTTTGGACATGGAGGAAGTCAGTTTTTCCTTTGACTCACACCTGTCATCCTAGCTACTCAGGAAGCTGAGATCTGAGTGAGGATCACAGTTCAAGGCCAGCCTGTGCAGGAAAGTCCATGAGACACTTATCTCCAATTAGTCACAGAAAAAGCTGTAAGTGGTGCTGTGGCTCAAGCCTTGAGAAAAAGGAGCTCAGGGACAGTGCCCAGGCTCATAGTCCATGGCTCAGCACAGGAAAAAAGAAAAAGAATATTAATGTGGTACAAATCCAGGTCCCTTGACTTAACAATGTCCCCACTCCTGGTTTCTTCCATATTCCATGGCCCCTTGACCAAAAGCATCATCCAAATAGAATAAATACAGGCCATGATCAGCCCTGAGTTCCCTTCACAACAGAATATGAGATTTTGGGGACATTCTATGTGCTAAATTAACGCCATGCAGCTATTGGAAGAGAAATCAAAGGAGTCATGATGCCTTTACCATATTTCTGCTGTGGTTCTCTCATGTCAGTGTGGGACTTTTTGTAGAAAATGGCCTACTGAATAGCGATCTGGCTGATTTCTTTTGGCCAAATAACATACCACTCTTTAGTCTTGGAGTGAAATAGGACCTCAAATTCCTTTGCACCAGAGGAACAGATCTGTGTGAGGTGTTGGGATAGGGAGATGTGCATGCAGAATGAAAAAAAGAGCTCACGTGGCCCACTTACCTGACAACACATGGGTGAGATTGAAGGCCACCACCAGAGACTCAGTCCACTCCTCCACAAAGCTGAAGAACAGCCTGTCAATGTGGAAGTGAGTTCAGCACACCGTGAACACCAGGACCAGAATGACGGGAAGAGGGCGGAAAATGGGAGAGCAGAAGGCAGTATGAGTGAGAGAAGGCTGATTAAGCACTCCCTGTGTCTCCAGTTACTTCTAGAAGTTTCTTCCACTGCCTCGGTGAAGCTAGAACCATTGTAGGCACACTAAATTTCAGAGAGACTAATGTAGTATCTTCTAACAGAGACGTTCAGTGTAAAGAATCTAGGTCCGGTTCTGTATATGATGTGTGTGTGTGTGAGTTTGTGTGTATGTGTGTGTGGGTGTGTCTGTCTGTCTGTCTGTCCTGGGGCTTGAACTCAGAGCCTTATCTTTTGTGCTCATGGCTAGCACTCTACCACGTGAGCCACAGCTCCACTTCCAGCTTTTTGCTGGCTAATTAGAGAGTAGTCTTATAGACACTCCTGCCCTGGCTGGCTTCAAACTGACATCCTCAGATCTCAGCTTCCTGAGTCACTAAGATTACAGGTGTGAGTCTCCAAAACCTAACTTAGGTTTTCTGTACGATAACTTATCTAATGGTTTTCCTTAGAATCTTAAAAAATAAAAAGGAATCAGCACTATGGCTCAAGTGGTAGAGCATCCATCCTGAACAGGGACAGTGCCCAGGCCCAGAGTTCAACCCCCAGGACAAACAAAATAAAAATAAAATAATAATACTTTGAATTTCTCTCAAAGTTCTAAGGACATAATAATAATATACAGAGAATTATTATTACTATTATTATTATTATTGGAAGTGAAATAGGCTACAAGTTAGACTGTAGAAGCTATACAAACTGATTGCATTAGTAAAGGGCTGTGTTGGAGGAATTGGTGTTGATTAAAGTCACAGATGAATAAGGAACTGTTAAATACATGAGATTTTCTCTTTATTGTTAGGATTGGATCTCATAGGGCCCATCAGCTCAGGATGTGATGGGGAGGTGGGGAAATCTTTAGAAGATAGTTAGAAGAAGTAGGGTATGGGGGGTTGCTCTTAATTTGAGATTGCTCCATGACCATGTCTTTCTGTTTCTCTCTTTCTCTCTCTCTCTCTCTCTCTCTGTCTGTCTTTATCTCTGTGTCTCTTTATCTATCTATCTCTGTTTCTTCCACTGTTTCTGTCTTTGTCTTTTGTCTCTGTCCCTACCTCTTTCTCTCTCTTTCTTTTGTCGGTCATGGGGCAAAGCTAGTGCTCTACCACTTGGAGCCACAACGCCACTTTTGGCTTTTTGTGTGATTCACTGGTGATAAGAGTACCATGGACATTCCTACCTGGGCTGATTTTGAACCATGTTTCTCAGATCAGATCTCAGCCTCCTGAACAGCTTAGATTACAAGTGTGAGCCACCACCCTTTGCCTCCATATACTACTTTTAAGGAACCCAATAACCTAAATATGTTAACTTTTTCAGAGGGGAACGGTGATGATGAGATTGTGGGTGGAATTTCCCCCAGATGGCCAAGAACAGTGCACTGCCACAACTGAATTGCTATAGGAAACAGACTTGAAAAGCCTGAGCAAGCTTGAGGCAGAAAGATGGATTGTGGGGTTAGGTTGTCTATCAGATCAGCCATAGTACTTTCCCAGGAAGGACCACAAGTCCTTTGTTCTCACAAGCAAGAAAAGAAGATTTCAAAAAAGCAAAAAGCAGGGCCTTACACAGCGATCTTGGTGACTGGTTTGCGGGAGGGTCTGTGAATATTTACAGTCTTTTCTTCAGCCTCCAGGGATTTGTCTTTCTTCAGCTGAAAGAGAAGTGGAAAGATCTGGATCTGTAACATGTGTCACTGTGAGGCCATTTCAGGATGTGGGACTCAGACTGCCTAGGCTGGCCTTGAGCTGGGATCATCAGATCTTAGCCTCCTGAGTAGCAAGGATTACAGAAGTGAGCTACCAGAATGCTTGTATACTTTTCTTCTTCTCCTCCTCCTCTTCATAATCCTCATTGATTTTTTTTTTTGCCAGTCCTGGGGCTTGGACTCAGGGCCTGAGCACTGTCCCTGGCTTCTTTTTGCTCAAGGCTAGCACTCTGCCACTGAGCCACAGCACCACTTCTCGCCAGTTTCTGTATATGTGGTGCTGGGGAATTGAACCCAGGGCCTCATGTATAGGAGGCAAGCACTCTTGCCACTAGGCCATATCCCCAGCCCATACTCCTCATTGTTTTTGGAATAAGGAGGTGTTCAGCCAGATGAAGGAAACTTTAATAATTCATAAATTATGATCAAATATCCAGAAATCAATGTCAACAATAGTTCATCCTCTGATATATGTTTTTTCCTAATTTCTTTTTTTTTTTTTTTGGCCAGTCCTGGGCCTTGGACTCAGGGCCTGAGCACTGTCCCTGGCTTCTTCCCGCTCAAGGCTAGCACTCTGCCACTTGAGCCACAGCGCCGCTTCTGGCCGTTTTCTGTATATGTGGTGCTGGGGAATCGAACCTAGGGCCTCGTGTATCTGAGGCAGGCACTCTTGCCACTAGGCTATATCCCCAGCCCTTTTCCTAATTTCTAATGCCAAATAGGACCCTAATTCTCTCTTAGGAATTGTTTACTCATTCCCCTCATACTTGGTCATTATTTTGGCTGGAAATGACTCCAGTTCTAGCTCCCATGAATGTTCTTAAGTAATCTGGCAAATCAGATCCTCCAATTAGCAAGCACAGTGGTTGGATAATAAGATTTCGAATATTGGACCAATGAGATTTCTGATATTTGCTTCTAGGTCTTGGGAAAGGAAATCTTGTTTCCTGATTATTGGGACTGCCAAAGGGAGCCCTCCTTCCCCCTAATGTGAGGTCTGGACTTACAAGAGCAACTTGTTTTCCATGGTGAGAAAAGAGCTTGAAGCCAGAGTGGGCTGCTAAGTAGAATTTATAGTTCAAACCAGCACCACACCAGGAGCAGCAATGACACAGGAAACCATCCAGGCCTTGGATGGCATTTTGAGTATTGCTGGAAATATTCTTACCAAGAGCCGAGTGTACATGTGGATTTACAATGGCTACCCATGTTCTACCACATTGTATTATGATTCACCACTGGCCAAACCAATTGTCCTTCCTGATCAATTAAGATGACACACATAGTGTCGTTCTTAGACACAGTCTACTGTTCTATAAAAAAAGATAGATTCAAGCCAGGTCTCAGTGGTGGCTTACGCCTGTCATCCTAGCAACTCAGGAGGCGGAGATCTGGGGATCACAGTTTGAAGTCAGCCCTGCCAGGAAAGTCCATGAGACTCTCATCTCCAAGGAAGCACCAAGGGGAAACAAGTGCAGCTATGGCTCAAGTGGTGTAGCACAGGCCTTGCGTGCAAAAGCTAAGGGACAGTGTCCAGTCCCTGAGTTTAAGAAAAAGAAGGAAAAGGATGAAGAAGAGGGGGAAGTGGAGGAGGAAGAGGAGGTGGAGAGGAGGAGGAGGAAGAGGAGGAGGAGGAGGAGGAGGAGGAGGAGGAGGAGGAGGAGGAGGAGGAGGAAGAAGAAGAAGCACACCAGAATGTGATGGCCACAGAAAAAATTAATTCTAGCTGGATACTGGTGGCGCACACATATAATCATAGCAACTCAGGAGGCTGAGACCTGAGGATCCAGGTTCTAAGCTATCCTGGACAGTAAAGTCTGTGAGACTCTTATCACCGATATGCCCCCCCCAAAAAAATAAAAGACAGAAGTGGAACTGCGGTTCAAGTGGTTAAGTGCCAGCCTTGAGCACAAAAGCATAGGGATAACACTCAGGCCTTAAGCTCAAGCCCTAGGACTGGCACACACACACACACACACACACACACACACACACAAAGTTGCCCCTAAAGCTCAACAAGCACACAACCTGTCTTTACCAAATATAAAAACTCCTTGAAGTCAAATACTTGTTAGGACCACAAGGGTTCTGAGCAGCCCCTGGCATAATTAGTGCATCTGATCATCTCTAGATTATTTGCTCACTAGCTCCACTCTGCTCTCTTAAGCTGAGAGATCCAAAAGCCTGTGAGGTCTGGGCCCCTAGAATCACTTAGAACCCCTAACAAGCAAGGGAATAGTGATGTACGAAGGAAACAGAAGGAAAGGAAATGTGATCAGTAAAGACACAGTCACACGAAACAGGGTTTTGGAGGGCAGAAGGGGGGCACTTATCTTAGCACCAACATGCGACTGGCAGAAAATGTTAAATCACAGGTATTACTGCAATTCTTATTATGCTAAGCCCGCTTAATATATATAATGGAACTGAATTATTCTTTTAGTGACAGTACTGGGTCTTGAACTCAAGCCCTGGGCACTGTCCCTTAGTTCTTTTACTCTAGAGTGGTGCTGTACAACTGGAGCCACAACTTCAATTCCAGCTTTGTACTAGTTAACTGGAAATAAGTGTCACTCAGGTGTGTCTGCACAGGCTGGTTTCAAACATTGATCCTTAAATTGGAACCTCATGAGCAGTAAGGATTTCAGGCGTGAGCCACCAGTGCCTGGCAGAATGTCACTTCTTGAGTTCTCAATGGTAATTTCCTCAAATAAAACATTAATCATACATATCACACAGTTCTTTTGTGGGCAAGACCTCCTGTATGGGAAGAATTTTCATTGAAATAAAATCACATGTCAGTCCATTTATGTTGCCAGCACTTGCAGTTATAATAACACAACTAGCTCATTAGAGGATGGATGAAAGATTAATATTTATGCTACTGCCCAGTGTTTTAACAAACGTTGAAAGGACAAAATCCAAACCATTTATCAGCGTGAATAGTAATTTCATTTCCCTTTAGAGGGTTAATGAAGATATTCAATATTGTTTTGACTGTCCTCCAAACTCGTGTGTGTGTATGTGTGTGTGTGTGTGTGTGTGTGTGTGTGTGTGTGTGTGTGTGCGTGCATGTACAAAGGTACTGGGGCTTGAACTCAAGACTTTGAGCTCTTATTTGGTTCATTCTGCTCAAGGTAGGCCATGTGCTACTTGATTCATACCTTCTGTCTTTTTGCTGATTAATTATGAGATAAGACATTCTGGGATTTGCCTTCCCAGTCTGGCTTTTTTTTCTGTGATCCTCAGATCTCAGCTTCCTGAGTAGGTAGGATTACAAGTGTGAGTCACTGGTGCCTGGCTATATCTTTCAAACTTTTATTTGTGAGCTCAGGGGATGAAAAAAGAAGGACGAAACATGTTGGCATTCAGAAGCCTTTCTACCTCATTCTGTCCCACTGAGTGACATTAAATAGAAAAGTGAGCTGGGCGCTGGTGCTCATGTCTTTAATCCTAACTACTCAAGGGGCTGAGATCTGAAGAGCTCAGTTCAAAGCCATCGAGAGCAGAAAAGTCTGTGAGACTTATCTCCCATTATCAACAAAAAGCCAGATGTGGAGCTGTTGCTTAAGTGGTAGAGCACTAGCCTTGACCAAAAAAATCTCAGGGATAAGGCTCAGGCCCTGTGTTCAAGCCCTAGAACTTGCACAGAAAAATAAAATTTAAATTAAACAACAACAAGAAATTCTGTCATAATGAAGTCCTGCATCTGCGTAAATTTGAAAACAAAATGCACATGGGATTACACAAACGCCCTCCTACTTCTGTGCAAGGTAGTTACTAGGTAATTTGGAGTAATTAAATTTAGAGAAAAGAACAAAGAGATCAGTGAGCACAGAAGACACAGCAAGTGACAACTTAGCAAGTGATCATTTTCTCGCCAGCTCAGGAGTCTCTTACCTCTTACACTTCCCTTTTCTCTAACTCATGTGTTTATGTCTGCATCAATTTTTTCACTCTGACCCTTCAATCTGCATCAACAAGAAACCCAGCTGATTCCCCTCAGATTTTTTTCCCTCATAATTCATTTAGTTTATTGTGATTGTCGCGGTGATGTATGGAGGGGTTACAGTTTCATGAGTCAGGTAATGAGTATGTTTCTTTTCATGCCGTGTCTCCTGTTCCCTCCTCCTCTCCCAATCCCTCCCCTCCCATCTCCACTCTCAAGTTCTGCAGTTCACTTTCCCACAAGTTCTGTGCCATCCCACCACCCTCCCGATGATATTCACATGAATACACCATACATAAAGCAGAGGAGACAGAATTCACGTGGATATAAATCATATGCATATACAGGCACACATACATGCACAAATAAATACATATACACATATATACACTCCTATACATACACATCCAAAAGCATTGCTTTGGGGGCGGTAACTCTGCACTGTTCACCATCATTTTGAGGTGTGTTATGGAATAGAAAAGTAAGAGAAGCAATATGATATCTTGGTGCAACTACCAGCCTTAAATAAGTCTGAATTTGCACAGGGTTACCCTTTGTAGCTGTGGTTGAAATCAGAGGGCTAAAAGTGGGGGCCAAGGTGATATAAGAGGTTCAGTAACACCCACTACACCTATAAAACAGAAAATGACAACAGCCATCTTGGCTGTGTAGTCTTCTGAGATTTCACTTATACCAGCACGTAAAATCTTGGCAATCATCCTTATGGAAAGAATTCACAGAAGGCCTAATAGGTCACGCCTATGGTCTTCTCCTCCTCCTCCTCAATCTTCCTGTTTGAAACCTTCCAGAGAGTTCTCCCTGCACTTGGAATCCCACGTAATCCTAGACGTCTGAGAGCTGAGGATTAAAGTTCAAAGCCAGCCTGAGCAGGCTAGTCTGTGAAACTCTTATCTCCAATGAACTAGCAAAAGGCTGGAAGTGGAGCTGTGTCTCAAGTGGTAGAACATCAGCCTTGAGTTAAAAATATTAAGGGATAGTGCACCCAGGCCTTGAGTTCAAGCCCTAGCACTGGCACACACACACACACACACACACACACACACACACACACACACACACACACAGAAGAGAGAGAGAGAGAGAGAGAGAGAAAGGTTTATTTCTTTTCCTGTGTGCTGAGTTGCAGTGGCTGTTGCCTCTCTGAGCTACTGGAATAAACCCAAGCATCACCCACAAGGTCTGCAAGCTACTCACAACTATATATCTGCCACCCACCCATTTGTTGCGATCTCTCTCACCCTCAGGGAGTTCAGCTACTCCAGCTGGCTTGCTTTTCCTGCCTCATGTGACTGTGAATGTTCTCTGCCTCAGGGCTTTGCAAAACTGCCTGTTTCTCATTTTTCATATCTCACCTGCAAGTGTTACTTCTTTGGAGAATTTCCCTGCATGCGTCACCCCCTTGCAAGCAGACAGTATTATTGTCTGCCCATCGTTTGAAATGTCCCCTCCACATCAACCTGTTTTTGTTTTTTCTGCTGTTGTTGTTGGTATTATTGGGTTTTCTTTGTGCCAGTCCTGGGATTTGAACTCACGGACTGAACATTGTCCCAAGCTTTATTTTTCTTGCTCAAGTCTAGCACTCTAACACTTTAACAGTTCCCTTTCTAGCCTTTTTGGTAGTTTACTGGAGGTAAGAGTCTCACTGACCTTCTTTCCCCAAGATGGGCTTTGCCAGGCTCCTCAGATCTCAGTCTCTGAAAGTAGCTGGGATTACAGTAGTAAATCACCAGCACCTGGTCTCCCCCACCCCTCCCCTACAAAAAAAACTCTCCTCCTTGGAATATTATGTGATGCTCTTTGTTTGCTTTTCATTCGTCAATCCAGGAAGCCACTGATGAGAGTGACTTGCATGTTTTCACAGGTCCCTAAAAAAATAGAAGCATTCTCAATCCAGTTGATGCTAAAACGTTGTATCATCAAGCCTCAAAAATGCCTTGTCTATGAGCAATGACTGTATGCCCTGGCCATGTTCTCAGTGCTTTCTACAGCCTTCTGGGTACCTTGTTTCCTGGGTACCTTGTTGGAAACGATGCCATCTTTATGGGGCTCTCCATCTTCTTGTTTGGGCAGAGCTGTCAGATTTTTCCCAGCATGAATCTTTTAAATTTGTCATTTCGTCCCAAAATACGTGTGACTAGCTGCATCAATTCTTCTCAAATTGTAGAATCCACGGGAGAAGTGCACCCCATATAATGTAGACATGAACATCCTTTTATAGCCAATATTTCAGGAACTAATTCTCGACTGATGGACTGGTCTGGAGCCAATCTCACCAACAAGTACAACCCAGGTCTGTGGTGGATGAATGTACACCCTCAAAGTCATGTCTGGATGTTAGTGGCTGCCCTAAATAATATCTCCTGGCCCACTTCTTCGTTAAAATATATTATGTGTTGAGTAACACCTCCTTATGCCATTATTATGGACCTTTTAATATTTCTATAGGAGCCAGGTATTTCAATGTTACTTGCACTAACTGTTCTTTAACAAATAGCTTGTATAGTGGTCTTACTGATTCTGTAATTGTTATTAAGCAACCTCCATTTGTCATGCTTCCTGTGAACATATCTGAAGCTTGGTATGAAGAAACAGGTATTCAAGTGTTAAAACATTTAAAAGAGCTCATGGGCCCTAGACAATTTATAGGGCTATTGATTGTAGGCATTGTAGCCTTTATTTCTTTTGCTGCCTCTGCTGCAACAGCTACTGTGACTTTAACACAAAGTGTGCAGACAGCTCACTATGTTAATCAGCTCTGCACTTTCAAGGCAGGATTGATGATAAGGTAGAACAAATATTAGAAGCATTGTATGAATCTGTGTTGTCTGTGGGAGAACAAATTTGTGCTTTACAAACTTTGCAATGGATGCACTGTCATGCTTGCTGGGTTTGGCTTTATTTGTGTGACTGTCCATAAATATAATGGGTCGAGCTATCCTTGGGAACAAGTTGCAGCACATCTTAATGGTATTTGGCACCATAATAGCTTGTCCTTAGATCTCTTTCAACTCCATAGGCAAATAGCTGGACTAGAACAAGCTCCGCCTATGGACTCTGAAGTGGCAAAAACAGCAAAAGAACTGTTGGAACAACTTCAACAGTATATCCCTTCCTTGACTAATGTTAAGGGGCTGCTAATGACATTGCTAGGCCCAGGGATCCTTTTTTTTTTTTTTTTTTTTTTTTTTTGCCAGTCCTGGGCCTTGGACTCAGGGCCTGAGCGCTGTTCCTGGCTTCTTCCCGCTCAAGGCGCTAGCACTCTGCCACTTGAGCCACAGCGCCGCTTCTGGCCGTTTTCTGTATATGTGGTGCTGGGGAATCGAACCTAGGGCCTCGTGTATCCGAGGCAGGCACTCTTGCCACTAGGCTATCTCCCCAGCCCCCAGGGATACTTTTGCTGATGGTTTTCCTATGCCTTCCTTGCATCATACGCATATTGCAAAACTCTTTCATGAGTTTAGCCAGTCAGCTGCATAAGGTCAAACTCCAAGTAAATGAATTTCCCTTGAGAGGAACTGCAGCCAGAGATGGGTAAGGGGGGGTCTCAGTCTGACGGACCTATGACAGGGCCTTCAGCTTTGCTCTGAAGAAGTTCCCGGTTATGTGTAAGACAGGCTTGGTGACCCACTCAACCTAAGACAGGTGGTTTCGCTTCTTTAAACCAAGACGGGGGAGGTGTTGGGAGCGGAGCCTAAACTGCAGCTAATTTCATTCTGACCTCTGGCTTGTTGTTTATTACAAGGATATCCTAAATGCAAAGACATTTGTTCACTAGTAACTCAGCCCCTATCCGGAATTGCTTTGCTATGACCGCTGGAGTACATTCCTATGTTAATCAACCTCATTCTGTCTTTACTGCCATCAGATGTTGTGAACTTCAAAGCCTCTTTGTGTTCTTGAGTTTTAGCAACCCTATGCTAGTCCCTGGTTCCTAAACAGCATATAAGCTGGAAGTTAAGAATAAACGTGGCTGCAGTCTTGAGTTACAATCTCGAGTTACAGACCTCTCGTACCCCATCTTTTGTCTCTTGTCCTTTTTCTCTTGTCTTGCATTTTTCCTTTTCTTTAATTCTCGCCCCCCTCATTCAGGATTCCCTTTTCGCTCTTGGATGGCTCCAGCACCTAATGTCCAAAATGCACTTTCACTTGGGCAAAGTAGATATTTGGGGATCTCATATATTGTGATGACTGTTGTTAACTGCTTGACATTGAATGGCTAATCAGTTTTTTAGTCACAATTACAATCCAATTTTATTGTTGAAATTATTGAAATCAAGAAGAAAAATAAACAATCAACTTTAATATAAACTGAAATATTTTGACTCTCTGGATAAAAATACTAATAATTTAGAAATATTTGTTAAGTAGTATGCCTTTATGAAAGAAACATAAACACAATGTGGGTTATTTAAATTTTAATCTAAAACTAAAGCAGTAAAATCCCATTGTAAGCATTCTGAAGTTAAATCACATCTAGCTATTCAGTCAATCTGAAGTTAAATCATATCTAGCTATTCAGTCAATCTGAAGTTAAATCAAATTTCATTGTGCTCATAAATTGGTATGTTGAACTGAAAACCTTTGTAGATATACTTAAAGATAATAAAAATAAATTCTCAAAAAAGAGAATGCAAATGTCAGAAAAAAATAAGGTGCAATGAACCATATGAGAGAGCAGAAATATATGTCATTATGTGACCATACACCTTAAATAGTCATATGTTTCTTTAACATAGCATAGAACCCAATAAGTCAGTCTGTGTAATAATGAATGGTCTATTTCTTATAAAATTAGTGTATTAGAAATATGACATTTCTTATCAACAGATATAATACAAATTGAAATATAAAAACAAAAAGTATGTACAGACATATAAAATACGTACAGTTTTGTAAGTACAATATTTTTAAAGTGATTAAACAAGAGTAAATTGAAAAGCTTATCCAGCTATGAGAAAGCAACCTTTTATGAATCTCTACTTTCCATAGATATTATTTCATAAAACTAGCAATTTTTGCTATAAAATTGTAGCATATAAAATCCATTCCCGAAATTTTAAAACAATCTAGAGAACATGGAGAGGGAGGAGGAAAAATAAGAACAAAAGAGAGGGAATAGAATCAGAGAGAATGATTGTGCAGAGGGAATAGAATCAGAGAGAATGATTGAGCAATATGGAAAATAACAGGAATGTGAATGGAAGTACACAACTATTAAGCAAAATACACTCTAATGAGTATAGGAGAACATTGTTCTTTTGAAAGAGGTATTAATGAATTGTAATTAATTAGAATAGTTATGTACAAGCAGGAAGAAAATGTATTTGAAAATTTAGAAAAATACCCATAAACACAGTATAGAAAGGAGCAATGTGATGATAAGCTTAGATAGGAAAGTCAAGAAAACATTATTTCCTGTTAACCACCAGAAATCCAAGAGTAGAATCTTGGTTCGAGGGATAAAGCAGTATTCTGAGGATAACAAGAAAAAAAAAACTCAGGGGTAGTACCCATGCTCTAATATCAAGACCCAGGACTGGTAATGAAAAAATAGGCAAATTATTAAGAAAGTGCAATAATATAACTAGTAACCATGAAAATAAACTAGTGGAGATGATTGGCTAAGGACAAAGTAAATAGTAAGAACAAAAAATATATAGAATGAAAATCAAATTTATCTGGATGTGACTACAACTTATGACTATACAAGACAAATGATTAAGAGTCACATATTGAATTGATTACAACAATATAAACTAATATCTGATAGAAAAAGGCATGCAGATCTGGTCTCAACCTTGTATAGATTTGATTGTACATCTAAATTTCACGTTAAAAGGACTTATTTCCCCTAGTGTGTGTTTTGTCCCTAAAATCATGCAGAAAAATTCTATCTGGCCTTAACAAGATGATGTAGCACTTGGGGGCAAAGATACAGCCCAGGAACCCTGCACTGGAAGCCAAGATGGAGAAGACCTCTACAGCAACCATGACTTTTCCCTTGGCACTATGGTATACAGGCAGGAAAGTGAGCCACACACTGCAGAACACCAGCATGCTAAAGGTCAGGAACTTGGCTTCATTGAAGGTGTCAGGCAGGTTCCTGGCCAGGAAAGCCACAATGAAACTGGCCAGGGCCAGCAAAACCAGATAACCCAAGACACTGTAGAAAGCAGTGAGGGAGCCCTTGTTGCATAGGATAATGATGTGGCCATGTTCAGAGTGTACATCTGTGTCAATAAAAGGAGGAGAAGTTGCTAGTCAGAGTACACAAAGAATCACCTGGATCAGAGTGCACATGGGAATGATGAAGTTAGGAGCCCCTGATACCAGCAACCACCTCATCCTTCTCCCTGGGAAAGTGACCTTGAAGGCCAGAACTACAGTTACTGTTTTAGCCAAGACAGCAGAAATAGCTACAGTGAATGCAACACCAAATGTGATTTGCTGTAGTATGCAGGTGAGTGTGTTGGGATGTCCTATAAAGAGGAAGGAACAGAGGAAACACAAGATGAGGGAGATGAGCAGGATATAGCTGAGAGCCTGGTTATTAGCCTTAACAATGGGGGTGTTCTGATGTTTCACAAAGAGTCCAAGAACAAATGCTGTGAGTGTAGATAAACAAAGAGCCATGCAGACCAAGGCCATCCCCAAGGGCTCTCCATAAGCCAGGAAACTTGCTGCTCTTTGGAGGCACTGGTTTCTCTGTGTGTTGGCATACTGGTAATCTGGGCACTTCACACACTGCTCCATATCTGGTAAGGAAGTCAAATAACCATGAAACCTTTTTAGTACATAAAAGGAAATTATGAAATCCCTTTATACTGATAATTCCAACATGTAAATAATTATTAGCATAAAAGCAAACATTACCAAGGATCACCAGATGTGTTCAGTATCATTTTACATTTTCATCATATTCTGTGATACATTCCCCCATTCTCTTTTTTACCCACATTGACTATCACCCATATGATTTATTCAGATTTCTAGTACCCAAATAATTTTTTTCTATGCCTCTTCCTGCAGCCATCTTAGTCTCAGCCTTGTGTGCACTACTCAAACCTCTCATCCAAAAGTGAGCATTGCACTTCTGAGTTTGTATCTGGACAATATAAATAGCCGTGTAGCCCTTTCTTGCAGCTATCGTATTTGTCTCTCCTACTTACTTGTAAAGAGTTGGGCAACATGATTCAAATAAATGTGTGATTTGATTATCATTGTTCTACCTGTTCTACCTGTTCTACCTGTTCTTACACAAAGCTCAACCAGAGCAAAGTCATGTTGTGCACAACTCTTGTGCCTGTTCTTACACAAAACTCAACCAGAGCACTTTGTTGTATGAACATTTCTGAGCACTAGGAAATACCAATATGCAAGATTTCTGTGTTCTTTGAATTCTAAAGTTAATTTTAAAAAAGATTGTGATCTTATACACAAAAGGGATTTGCACCTAATATTACAGAAGTTGAAATTACATTAGTGATTTCTTGAATAATATGCATAAAACAGTGGAAAAACTAATCCTACACATAAGTCAGAGTCAATTAAATCACCAAGTTAAGGAAGAAAAGCTAGTGCTGCAATTCTAATACACAAGTTTTCCATTGCATGCATTGGGGGACACTAGGCAAGGGTATGAATTTCTCCCTAAGTCATAAACTTACCTGTCACATTAGCCATCTCATTGTCTGAGCAAGGGGCACAATCAAAGCAACAGGCAGCCTTTCCCTGCTGGGGGGATTTCCTGAACCCAGGACCACAGCTCTCACTGCAGACAGAGTGAGGAGGCTGAGGAAAATCAGATATGTGTCAGTAACTGTCCAGACTTTTACCTGACACTCCAAAAATTCCATTATTTTAAATAATAAGAATATTAAACATTTGATTTTACAGACATGAATCTTGTCAGGTGATTGAATGCTGTTATACATTCTATATCATACCAGAAAAGGCTTACATTCTGTAACCTTGATCTCTATCTTGTCGGTTGAAATCTACGTAGGAGTGTGAGAGAGACCCTTAACAGTTAGAGATGAATGGTGAGAAAGTAAGTCCTAGTGACCACTTGTATGGAGTATCTTTGAATTCATGTCAATTTGTTATCTCCTACTCATTTGTGATTGAGGAGGTGTAAGTAGGAAAAATCCTCTTTGAAAGTTTAAAACTGCTGTAAGGAAGTGCATAGGTCTCCCTTTTCTAGGGTTGTGTGCCAGAACTAAGTCTTGAGAGCTTGGGCTATGTACTTGAGTTCTGTTGCTTAAAGCTAGCACTCTGATGCTCGAGCCACAGTTCCACTTCAGCTTTATTGATGTTTAATTGGGGATGAGTCTCATAGGCTTTCATGCTAGCACTGAGTTGAAAACATGATATTCTGCTCTCAGCAGGCTAAGTAACTAGTATTACAAAAGTTGCTACCTTCCAATAAGGTACAGATTTTAAGGTTGAATTTTGCTTACTTAAATGTCCTTAAAATCATTAGAAAGAGATCCAACCGACCTCTGTAGTGTCTATGGCCCACTCTACCATATCTTCAGATAAAGATAGCTGATGGCCATGTGGAGTATATGGAGAAAACATTCCTATGTTCACTTCAAGTTCAAGACCTTCTGGAAAATTCCAAATGTTCACAATGTCATATTCTGCCTCCAATTTCCTTTTTTCATTCAAAATCACTTGACCTCCAGCAGGGTTATGAAATTGGGTGTTCTGCAGAAAAGGATGCAGCTAGAAGAGATACATCATATTATGGTATAGTACATCCCAGATTTCAGAAGGGAAACTTGATAGGAAAAGCACCCGATTGCCTGAAATTTCTGATGCAGAATTCAACAATAGCAGAGTAATGTAATGAAGTATCCCAGAATAAATATATGGAGGTATAAAAATAATATTTATGAATTCCAGTCAATCATTCAATATAAATTAAATTAGCCCAGTTATTAGCCCAGCAAAGAATTGGAAGACCTTTTTTTCAGGAGAAACCGATTCCATGTAGTCATAAGTGACATAACTTTTAGTGACCTAGCTACACATTTCTTCATCCACTAACTTTGTGAATGTCTGTAGTTTGAGCTTGGTAAAATTTCAATATGTAAAGCAGAACAAAACTCAATCAGAAAACTACATGCAGGAGGTCATCACTTGCAGTAGGAGGGGCTGGGAATATGGCCTAGTGGCAAGAGTGCTCGCCTCGTATACATGAAGCCCTGGGTTTAATTCCTCAGCACCACATATATAGAAAAAGGCCAGAGTGGTGCTGTGACTCAAGTGGTAGAGTGCTACCCTTGGGCAAAAAGAAGCCAGTGACAGTGCTCAGGCCCTGAGTTCAAGCCCCAGGACTGACAAAAAAATAGAAATGCAGTGGGAAATGAAGATTTTACAGTTTTGCAAACATTATTCACATGTTGAGGTTATTTTAACTAAAAGAATTTTTAGAATCATGGAATACATCTTGACCTTGTTCCTTGCCTTCTTTTTCCAAGGAGTACATGTCTAGAGAATCTCACAGACATTCAAAGAAGTATATTTTATTGGATAATGGGTAAACACCTGAAATATTTAAGTTCATACAGTAAGAAACCTATCTTCAAAGTGACTTTCTTCTTGGTGTGTGCCATCCAAAACAGAAGGCCTTACCTGTGTAGGGGAAGGCACTGCCTCTCTTCTATTGCCCATTGCTTGTATTTCTGATTGTTGAAGAAGTATCTCATGCAGAGCCTGGGCCACAGCATACACAGCATTGTATATATCATAACTGTCTCCAGACATAGCCATATCAAAAATGTGCCCAGGCAACCAACCCAAGGAGGCATCATGAGGACAGTTCTCCCACATTACACAGTCAGACACAGAATCTGAACAATTAAAAGAGAGAAACCACAGCCTAGCAAGGTAAAAGTCTTCTGGGTATTTGGAAGGGTTAATTGTCTTGACAAAATCTGTGAATCCAGAAACATCTGGGTGATGGTGTGAAAAAATGAAAGGTTTATGTAATGAACCTACTATGAAATATTTATTTCCCATGGTTAAATCCCACTGTGAGTTCATGATAAAAACTTTGCCTTTTATGAAAAATTTCTCAATACACATCATTAAATGTGGTAGAGATTCATTATCAGCATATATGATTATAACACTTGCTGAAGATTTATTAATCTCTGTATAACGTGCCATGATTTTGAAAATATTTGAGGTGTCATGGTTTGAGAATGCTAGCTCAACAGCTACACAAACCCTGTTCTTGGCCATCTCTTCTTTCAGTGCAGGAAGAATTGATAAAGCATTTTCATCTTGTAAGGTTACCAGTCCCACCCAATTCCAGCTGAAGTGAAGCAATAACAAGACCATGCCTGTAGCTATTGATGTATCCTTTGATGCCATCTGATAGAGACCGGGAAACTTGTTATTGTCACTCAAGGCATGATCAAAAGGCCCAGAAGCAAGCTAAAGGGAATGAAAATAGGACATTATATGGATGAAATTTTCACCCATCATAATCCCAGTCATGATGTATATTATATAACCATGTCAAGAAGGTGGAATGTAGGTTTTTCTTTTTGATTTTGAAAAAAAATAAATATTACAAATTTTCAATTATTGCATAATGTGTTTGTTTTTACAATACCTATTGCTCTTTGTCATTGTTTACATCAAGTCCTGTCATCTATATCCACTGCACATATTCCCTGACTTTACTAGTTCCATTTTCTGTTATGCATATTTCATACTATGATGTGGTTGTCCACTCATGTACTCCTTGTTCCTCTGCCCTTTTTCACACCCCATTAACACCTACCCACTTCTTCAGAGAATATATGCTTCATTTTTCTGGTTTTCATTTTTCTGGTTTTCAGAGAGGTTACATCATGAAAATCTATCATGATATGTACCCTAATTTAGTCATTTTGATCATGTATATATGTAAATGGGTATGTGTACATTCCATGTATTGTTTACTATTTCGTGTTCCTAATTTAGACCTTGCATTAGATATCAGAGAACATATAACTCCTTTCTCTTTCTCAGCCTAACTTACTTAATTCAATATATCTCACACATGAGCATGGCGGGGGGAGGTTGAGTGTTAGTACAGGAACACCAACTCAGGGCCTCATGTACTTCATGTTTTTTCCCCCTCAAAGCTAGCACTGTACCACTTGAAGCACACATTGCTGCCTGCTTTTTTCTCATTAATTAGAAATGTTTCCTGTGTTGCCAGGATTTCAGATGTGAGCCAGAAACATGCAGTGCAACATACTTTGACATTCTAAAGTCATTTTTCATCTCCTGACTTTTTAACAAAAATTAATAATAAGGATTAAAACTCTGAAAATTCCTTTGTTGGCTCTAAATTTTCTATCTCCCTTTCCAAACCAATGGGACTATAGATATCTCATTATCTTTGGATACTTATTCTTTGACATGACAAAATTTGATAGGTTCATAAGTCGACTGTCTTCCTACCATTCCCTTCTCACACTTCAAATGGCATCACATTAGGCATTTTATTATCCCCCACCTCTCCCACTCTTACCTGTGGAAACTTGTAGATGTCCAATAGTGTCCCAATTTGGGAAGATATTGCTCCTGAAGTTCCTGTAATTGCTGCTGTAAATTTGTTCTCTTTCATACAGTTAAAGTTTGGAATCTTGTACATCCCAAAGAGGCAAATGAAAGGATTTTTAAATGCTGTCCATATTCCATATCGAACATCATAGATATCAAAACCCAGAGTCAAATTATGTAAAAGATTAGAATTTTTGTTGATCTCTTCAATAGCAAAAGCCAAGGCCAAAACAAACTGGTAGTTCTTGAAGGTAAATCTGCATAATTAGCATAGAAATTCAGGATTATTTCAAAGAAGGAAATAATGGAGACAACATGTAAATACAAATGATTCAAAATGGACAAAAGGAATCCATAGAAATATAAGAAAAATGATAATTAAGGGAACTTAATTCTTAAAAAAATTACTGGGCTACAGGACAGAAAATAAAGGACCTACAAGATAGTTCTAAAATGCTTTAAAAAATACTCCTATTATGACTTTGAAGGATTGAAGGTTTGCTTCTCTGCGAATGAATATGTTAAAAAATTATCCCCAATTGGGATGGACTGTGAATATAGTGTCTTGTGATTATATAGAGGAATATATAAGTACATGAAAGAAATTTGTCATGAATCACGTTCAGAAACTTAGTTAAGCTGAGAGAGAAATTACTTTATCTCAACTATAATATATATGAATTGCAGTAAAAATTTTCCATTAAATATGGAGTAGTTTATCATGAGACACAAAATATTCATTTTTTCTTCACCTTGGGTAACTATCTCCATCTGTGTAAATAATCTTGAGCCTCAAATCTCCTAGTTAATGTTGTGTGGTTATTGCGCAGGTTGAACTAGCAAATTCTCAATTTAAGAGCATCTTTCAGAAGCAAAGCATCATTTAATGAAAATTCTATAGGAAGTTCTGCTCATAGATCCAAAATAATGAACAGCTCTTCTGGCAATATCAACCAAAACTAGTGCTTAAATATCAAGTGAGGGAATTTTATTCTTATTTATGTAATGAAACCAAAGGCAGTCATCGAACTCCAAGGCGTTTGTTATGGAGAGAGAAACCTCCAACACAGGGGATGAAGAAAGACTTGTGGGGAAGCCTTTACATTGAAATCCAACTTCCAAAGTGACTATGGGGGAATTGCACTAATCAGTAACCTCTTCCCAATATATTTAGATAGAGATACAGAAAAGGAAAGAACATAGAGGAGTAAAGAGGATCAAAGTACTTTTTTCTCACTTTGGCATGTCTCTGTGTGAAATGTTATTTCTCTGTGTGTGCACATTCTAAAGAAATTAATATAATAAAATCAAGTAGCGATTTTACCTATATTAATTTGTTAGCTAATTAAATATCTGCAAGATCCAGTTAAAAAAAACTTGATAAGGAAAGAGCCTACACATTATTGCCTTAAATTGTCCTGTGGAGATCAAATATGTTTACATTTTCTTTGCTTATTTCTGTCTTAGTACAATTCTTCTCATGACACCATGAGAACTAGAGAATTCTCATTTCAGTAATCACTTTTTAAATATATTCATATGTGGATAATTCAGGCTCCTATTTTTCATGCACATTTGTATTCCTGTATAAAGCAAAGCAGCCAGTTTGTCATGATCTGGAGCACACAGGTAGACACTAAAAATCATTTCAGAATTTCTTCAGTAGAAAAATCAGAAGTAGCAAGTAAATGTATTTCATATGTACTGTGTTGGTGTATGAAAATACCACAATGGACACCATCATCATACCATTTTCTTTTCCTCTCCTTTTTTTTTTTTTTTGGTACTGGGGATCGAACCCAGGACGTTGCACTTGCTAGGCAAGCACTTTGTCATGGAGCTTTGCCACTGAACTACATCCCAGCCTACCATAATACAATTTTTCATATTTAAAGACAAGATAAAATTTTAAATAGTCTCCCCCCAAATTGCAGTGTTGATGATGGAATATAGAAATTAAAAATTAGGAATATCTAAAGAAATTAAAACTACCTGAGTTGATGGATCATGATGACTGAAATTCTAGCTCCTCAAGAGGCTGAGACCTACAGATCCAGAGTCAAAGCCAACTTGGGGCAAAAAAGTCCATGATATATTTACATCCAGTTAAAAAACAAAAATCCAGAAATGGAAGTGTGGCTCAAGTGGTGTGCATCAGTCTTCCAGAAAAGACCAATCAAGAATGCAAAGGAAGCCAAGCACTGGTGGCTCATTCCTGTAATCCTAGCTACTGCAGGAAGCTGAAAATTAACAGAAGAAATTGGAAATGTGGAAGAGAACAAAGGATGTGGGAGAAGATATAAAAGTGATTCTAAATAAAGTGGAGAGCAGAGTGGAACTACAACATGAACTAGATGCTGGGAATAATTACCATATTGTTTAGGAATTGAAAGATATTGTGGTAACATCAGTAGGCATAAAGTTGAGTCAAACCTCTCACCTCCTGATGTCTAATTGTAGTGGTCTACTTATATAGAAGAAAGACTTCAGGAATAATTATTGCTGCCTGTAGTCAATACCATGCATATAATTTTACTAACCCAGACCATAGTTCTCTTCACATCTGTAGTTAGATATGAAACCCATTGACTGAAATTATAACACTCAGTGTGTCTATATTAGTACAGTAACAAAAATATTCAAACATGTTTTGGGAAATGAACAGAAGGAAAATCAGCTATACATAGGTAAATAGTGAAAAATAAGAAAGATAAGGTAAGCCAGTTTTTTTGCCTTGTTCCTTTAGCCTTAGCTATTTAGGAAGGTGATATCTAATGATCATAATTTGAAACTATCTTGACAATTGATCTCTGTGAGGCTCTTATGTCTATTTGAGAAGCAAAAAAGTGCCAGATGTGGATCTGTGGCTCAAGTGATAGAATACTAGCTGGGAGCAAAAGAGGTTCCAGACAGTGCTTAGATTATCAGTTCCCAGGACAAGAACATATAAGTGATATATAAGATAAAGATATGTATCTTTATATCAGGGAAGAAAGGACTTTCTATCCATTCCTTTTATGCTCCCATCTGTGGGCTACAATTTCAGGCTGTACTTGTCATATCATATTAATTAAAATAAGTGCACATGATAGAGGCAATGACATTTTTCTCAAAATACGTATGGAAGTGGCCCCTATAGTTTCATAAAATTCTGTGTAGCTACAGTTGTTTAATTTTTCAGCCTTTTATTAGTGAGACCGTCTGTTATAGACCAAAAGCCAAGGATATGCATGTGCGCTAGTAAAGCATACTTCATCTTGGGCAGATAAAATTCTTCCATAGAGGACCTTTGATAATGCTGATATGCTTGATAAAACCTGGATTATGGAGCATACATGACAGGAAATAGTGACACAGTGCTTAATTTGAAAGTTACTATTTTTTCTAAGTAAAATACATAGAGACAGAGATAGGGAGACTGAGACAGACAGAGAGAGCAAGAGATTAACTTTATGTTCATGTGGCAGGACTTCAAATCAGAGCCTGGACACTGTCCTTTAGCTTCTTTGCTCAAGGATAACACTGTCACTTGAGGCACAGCTCCATTCCCAGCTTTGGCTGAAGAAATGTTGATAAAACTATCAGGGATTTTAATCCCCGGGCTGGCTTTAAACCTTGAGCCTCAGATACAGTCCTTTTGAGTAGTTATGAGCCACAGTTATGAGCCACAAACCTACATTAATAATTTTTATCAGTGTAACAAAAAAATAAGTGTTACCAAACTGCAAGTTCTCAGACCACTGGCCTGTGGGGAAAGAAATGTGTTGATAGCTTTTCAGCAGAGAAGTGCCATTAATTCAGATTGTTTTTAATAACATTACTTCATCCTCTGCAGTGACAGCTAGGATGGAGAAGATAATGGAGAAAAGTGAAGTTCTTATAATCCTGGAGAGAGAAGCTACATGGAAGGAAACCAGGTTCCTTTCCTACTAACAGGTAGAAATTTACTCAGTAATAGATGGAAAATACAATAATGAAACTGAGCTATTTCTTGTGCAATAGGGTTGGGTTGTCAGGGCAGAGAAGACAGAGAACATGCATCTGTACAGCTGGGGTTCTCTGAGACATTGCCTGTCCTGAGAATAAAACAATAAATGGAAATTAATTGATGAGTTACTTACGGCTTGCTCTCTTCATGCCTGGAAGCATCACTGTCACTGTGATCTGTTCCCAAAGTGTAGAGAGGGAAAAACCCTGCAATCATGGCATCTCCATCCATGTATGCTCGGTGCTTCATTGTAGAAAAGCAGCTAGGGCCAGCCAAGGACCTGACAAGGAGGAGAAGCTGGAAAAGAAGGAATGTGAAATTCAAGGGGCACATCCCTGAAGCATCTGTCAAACTAAAATCCTGGTTGGACATGAGGCTCACAGTTTCATATATATATATATTCATGTATCTTTGTACATGTGTACATGTGTCTTTTTATGGACAGAGATGTGTACTGAAGCCCACCCTTCATGAAAACCTATTGAGAATCCACAGGAAGAATGTGTAAAACTCTTCCCTGAGGCTCTGCACCTGAGAACTTGCATCTAGGAATAAAACATAAGTTGAAAAATATGTTTACAGATTTTCCTCCTATATTCCAGGCGCTATGATTTCCTCCAAGACCACAGATAGTGAGGCCCCAGGGATGAAGTTTACTTTGATAGATTTGGTCCAACATCTGTATCAAGGAACTATTTTCATGAAAGTCATTTGGGATGATGCAACTGGCTTGCATCAGAGGATGCCAAGTCAGGTGCACAGCATAATGACCAGAAAATTGTATGCCAGTGGGATATCAACAAAAGTTATAAGGGCATCACCGCCTGTAGTTCAGTTTCCAAAGTCAATATCCGGAGCAACCACAGAACATTGCTGGTGGATCCAGGCAGGTTTCCTTCAAAATTCCATGTGCTCAGGCCTCCACAAATTCACCTCATTACTATATTTTGAGAAACAATGACGCTGCTGAAAGCAGTAGATCTTACTGAGGTCTCTGCATGGAATTTGTATCAAATATATTCTCACAAATTCACAGATCAGTACATCATAAAGCCATCATCAATTGGGGAGTCTCAAAAAGTCAAGGTCAATGCCAAAATTGAGTTTCACATTTGCATAATGAAATTTCACATCCACACAGATAATTTTTACTAAAAATGTTAATATAGATCAAGATACTAATTTTCAGGATGCACTGGTCTGAGAATATGTGGTAATAGAGTAAATTTTTTTCTATCTCAAGTATAAATCAATATCAAGACTAACTGTATGTTTCCTATTTTTCAAAAGATTTTACGCCCAAATTTCATGCAGAGACTACAATGGTACTGGAGAACAAAGCTACTTCAGGGTAGTGAACACATTCTGCAAAAGTCTGCAGTGGTGGATGCACATACACATCACAGTATAAAATAAGCAGGGTATATACTTTAAACTAGTAGGAGAAAATACTTATATACTTAGTATCTTATATAGAATTGTTTCACATATGTTAAAATTTTTGATAGCGTATTTTAGCTCTCCAGAGTGTTTATTTTATATGATACATGTACGCATGGAATGAACAGCCTCACAAGGTAGTGGCATTGGTTCATATCCTTAATCTATTTGTAGTTTGTAGGGGAAACTACATATATTTCCATAGTGGTTGCATGAAATGACACTCCCATGAATTGTATGTAAGTGTTCTCTTTCACTTTATTTCTTACCAGCATTTGTTATTTGTGTTCTTGATGATAGAATTGTCACTGTCAAGGTCCTTTGACTTACATTTTTTAAAATAATTATTTGTTGTCAAAGTGATGCACAGAGGGGTTACAGTTTCATACAAAAGACCATGGGTATATTTCTTATACTGTTTGTTACCTCCTCTCTCATTACCCATCCCCCTCCGCTTTCCCCTCTCCCTCCATGAGTTGTTCAGTTGGTTTACACCAAATGGTTTTGCAAGTATTGCTTTTGGAGTCATTTTTTTATTCTTTCTCTCTCAATTTTTATATTCCCTTTCACTTCCCTAGTTCTAATACCAGTATGTACAGTATCCAGGGTACTCAAATGAGATACAGTGATAGCGTGGGAACAACCACAGGAAGCAGATACAAGAGGATCATCAACAAAAGAAGCTCCAATTTCACATAGCATGTTGAAAGTAGCTACAACAATGATGTAACACTCTTTTCCATAACATGGAATTCATTTCACTTAGCATTATCTTACGTGTTCATAGGGTAGAGCTATTGGGCTCTTATGATCCTCTGCTGTGACTAGCCTAAACCTGTGATAATTATTCCCTACAAGGGAAACCAGAGATTCCATATTTCTTTGGGTCTGGCTCACTTCAATTAGTATAATTTTTTCCAAGTCCTACCATTTCCTTATGAATGGGGCAATGCCATTCTTTTTGATAGAGGCATAAAATTCCATTGTGTATTTGTACCACATTTTCCTGATCCATTCGTTTACTGAGGGGCATCTGGTTTGGTTCCATATTTTAGCAATGACAAATTGTGCTGCAATTAACATCGTTGTGCTGGTGGCTTTAGGTTGTTCTTGTTTGTGGTCTTTTGGGTAGATGCCCAAAAGTGGGGCTGCTGGGTCATAGGGAAGCTCTATGTTTAGCCTTCTGAGGAATCTCCATACCGCTTTCCTGAGTGACCGAACCGTAAACTATTCCCAACTTTGGCCACATCCCCTCCAACATTTGTTATTATTAGTTTTCCTGATAATGGACATTCTTACTGGGGTGAGGTAGAATCTCAAGGTTGTTTTGATTTGCATTTCTTTTATGGCCAGTGATGCAGAGAAATTTTTCATATGTCTCTTGGTCATTCTCTTTTCCTCTTTAGAGAAGTCTCTTTTTAGGTCTTTAGCCCACTTGTTGAGGGGGCTGTTGGTTCTTTGCGGTTTTGTTTTGGAGGACGTTAATTTTTTTAGTTCTGCATATATTTTAGATATGAGGCCTTTGTTCGTTGTATGGCTGGTAAATATCTTTTCCCAATCTGTTGGCTTTCTGTTTATCTTGTCAGCTATTTACATTACTTATATACCAAAGATATTGAAAAACCATTTGTGTATTTTTATTATCCATTTAATTTCTGGATTTGAGAAATATCCTCAACTTTATTTGCCATTGTGTTAATGGGCATGTTGATTTCTTTTTTTTTCCCTTCCACATTTATATTTATTATAACCCAACAGAATAAGGAAATTCTTAACCTAGATGTAAAATGTGACATATGTCAGCTTCAACATAGTGAGACAGGAAGAAGTTACAGCAAACATTTATTTCTGATCTGGGGTAGTGGAGTTCATTGCCACTGCATTTGGATCAGTGTCTAAAGAAGCAAGATACACACATATTATTTCTAAAAATATCATATTTTAGGCTTAGTTACATTAATATTTCTATGTTCTTAGCATGGAAAAGATGTTGAAAGTTATCATAAATCTGAAATGTATTTTTTCAATTACAGTTTTTACTTTTAATGTACATAAAAAGTTTGTTGAAGTTTTGCATATTATTCTATTGCATTTTTCCATTGTGGTCATTGTGCTGCTTTGTTTACTCCACACACTTCTTTTTTTTATTTATTATCAAAGTGATGTACACAGAGGTTACAGTTTCATACATTAGGCATTGGATACATTTCTTCTACTGTTTGTTACCTCCTCCCTCATCCCCCCTCTCTCCTCCCCCTTTCCCTCTCCTCCCATGAGTTGTTCAGTTGGTCTACATCAAACAGTTTTGCAAGTATTGCTTTTGTCGTCATTTGTCTTTTTATCCTGTGTCTCTCGATTTTGGTATTCCCTTTCACTTTCCTAGTTCTTATACCAGTATATATAGTTTCCAATGTACTCAGATAAGATACAGTGATAGTGCAGGTACAACCCCAGGAAGGGGATACAAGAAGATCATCAACAATAGAAGCTACAGTTTCACATGGCATGTTGAAAGTAATTACAACAGTAATAAACACTCGTTTCCATCTTAAGGGTTTATTTTTCTGAACTTCCTGTATATCTGGTTATTAATAGATATCAGACATTTAGCTGGCTAATTCTTTAGGCTATCTATTTACTCTAATGACTGTTTACTTTATTATCTGTTGTGTAATGTTTTATAATGAGTTTTAACTCTTAAATTTTTGGCATCCAGAAAAACAAAAATCATTGGCTAAACACTTGTAAAACCAAAAGCTAGATCCTTATATCAGACTTGAACCAGAATAAATTCAAAATGTGTCAAAGACTTTTAGGCAAAAGTAGATACCCTGAAAACCTTACAAGAAGGAATAGGGAAAACACTAGGGCTCCTTGTCAGAGGTCAAAACTTTCTTAATAGAAACCCAAACACAAAATGATTCAAAGAAAGGTTGGACAAATGGGATTACATCAAAGTGCAGAGCTTCTTCACGGCAAAGGACATAGCTTACAGGATAAATAGAAAGTTCACATATTGGGAGAGGATCTTCACTAGCCAAACAAGAGACAAGGGTTTCATATCTAAAATATACTTAGAACTCAAAAATTAAGTTCCCCAAAACAAATCATCAAAGAAATAACTGCCCCATGAATAAGCGGGCTAAAGACATAAAGGGACCGCTCTGAAGAGGAAATAAGAATGACCAAGAGGCATATGAATAGTGCTCAACATCCTTGGCCATATAAGAAATACAAATCAAAATAACATTGAGATTCCACCTCATTAAGAATGGCCATTATCAAGAAAATTAATGTCAACAAATACTGATGGAGATGTGTCCAAAGGAAACACTAATACACTCTTGGCGGGAGTGTAAAATTGCTCAAACACTCTGAAAAATAGTGTGGATGTTCCTCAAAAGGCAAAACAAAGAACTCTATGGTCCAGCAACCACACATTTTGGGCATTTACCCACAGGATCACAAGCAAGGCCATCCTAAAGCTACCAGCAAAGCTATGTTCATTGCAGAATTATTTACCATAGCTAAGATAGGGAACCAAACCTGATGCCTCCTCAGAAGATAAATGGACGAAGCAATTGTGGTATATATTCACAATAGAATTATATTCTTCTACCAGAAAGAATGACATTGCCCCGTTCATCAGGAAATTGAAAGACTTGGGGGGGAAATCTTGCTAAGAAGTGAGCCAGACCCAAAGAAACATAGATTCTTTGGTTTCCTTCATTGGACACAACTAGTATATGCCTAGGATAGTCTTAGCAGATTATCACAGTAGCTCAAAAGCTATGTACATATGATCACATAAGATGATGCTAAAAGCAAAATAAACTCTAAGATATGGAACCCAGCAGCTTATCGTTGTTATTTTTAACATACTATATGAAATTATTCATTTGGTTTACTTTCTCTATGGTTTACCCCTGGTGTCACTGTATTTGATTTTTGTACCCTGGGTAGAGTGTATATGTTTGTCTGAATTAGGGAAGGGAAGGGGAACGTCAAAATAGTGAGACAAAGGATGAAAGGCAAACCAATGCAATGGCAATACTTAAATGACAATATGTTATAAAGTAATGGTAAAATTCACTACCATTCATAATCAACTATAACCCTTTTATGCATCACCTTGACAATATTTTTTTAAAGAAAAACAAGGAATATTCACAACTTAGGGCATGCTGGAATTCATGGCCCCAGGAGGAAATGGTTGGAGTGTTTGTTCATAGGGAAAGAATCTCTGTGAGTGAAAAATTTAATCACCACATGTGGTGCCATTAGATGTACACATGTTGAGTCATTGCAGACAGAGTGTTCCTGCCTGGCTCATAGACTACAAGTCTCCATATAGCCAGAAATAGTTTCCAGAACACAGAACAGAAGCTTGTAATGAGAATCATTCTTGCACTTAGTGTTTTAAAGAATTAATCGTGTATTAAATAGTTTACAAGTTGTCCACATACACAAATAGGAAACCTAGAGCATTTCTGATCAAGCTGACTAATAAGGGAAACCTTTTACATATTATTTGGCTAACAGATGCAGCATCTGTCTCCTTAGAATCATTGTATTTATACATTGTCATCCCTGATGCCATTTGGGTGTCATGCAGCAGAACATTGGCATTACAATCTGTGCACAGGTGAGATTTTTCACGAGGTTTTCTAGAACCAGACTTCACTTGTTAGAGTTGGTGAATTCTTCAAAATATTCCTCCCACCTTTCTTATCCATCTACTGGAAGTTTGCCAACATCCACCAGGCTTTGAACAATCAGTTCATATTCTAACAATTCTAATAACAGGAGACTCTCAAACTGCAGGCAAAGTCTAGGAAATAGAGACTGGGAGGTGGGATGCTAAGAGAAGTACCCTCATTGGCTATTGCCAAAACTGTGTGTTAGGGTCCAGAGAGGTTCTGGCTTAGGGTGGCCATGTGGAGTGTGCTGTCCATGGCTGTGGGCTTTTCTCTGTGCCTTCATTTCTTTGTGAAGACATTTTCTGGATCCAGCTTCAATTAATTGATGCACGAAAAAGCAAAGAATAATTTATAAAGGGAGCAGCAGATTCTGTCTAAAAGCAGTAACCCTAACCTACATATAGACAGAGCAGTAACATCATAGATCAGAGTGAGACTCTAGTCACATAGGATTATCTGGAAAGGAGATGATTCTTCTCATACACTGCATAGACATGAACCACCTACACAATAACAGCACCACTCCAGGCACTGACCATAATTTATTAAGGTGATAGTCCCCATGGAGGAAGCCAGAGACTTGTTAGTATTTCTACACTTTTCTACATGTTCCTTACCTTCCTTTCTCTGTCATCATGATAGTTGGTTATATAACTCTGCTCTGAGCTGCAGTCTCAACTGGACCTCAAAACAATACCTACCCTTCAGTATCTTCTTTCTCCTGCAGATAAAGTCCCATATCTCAGCACACTAGGTATTTTGGTTTTGTATAATATCCCTGCCTGGGCAGCAAAATAGGCTTAGCTTGTGTTGTGCTGATCTTTGACCTGGCAGAAACAATCTCCAACGAATGCAGAGGGATAAAGGAGAGGATTTATGGTCTTTTTGACTCAGGTTTCCTTCTGTCTACCTCAAGTGCCATCACCTGTAGTGTGGCCAAGTGCCAGGAGGATGATTCCGAGATTTGTGAATACCTACTGTGTACCTGTTTCCTGCCTCAACTAAGGCTCTGTAACACTGCGCAAGACCTGGAATGCTGTGAACAATTTCCCTTTGTCCAGATTGAGGTGGAAGAGCCCAGCAAAGCTTAATCTGATGGTTCACATCACAGAGATGAATAAGATTGTATATCTGGACATAGTCGATTTAGGACATCACTGGGAGAAGGCTTCAATACTGGCCTTTGGCCAAGAGTAAGAGGAGCCTGAAATAAAAAACAGAATTTGGAGAATTTTCTCCATTGAAGGTTGCAGATTGGGTATTATCAGGGGCAGGCATTTTTTTTTCTTTGCAAAGGCTTAAAACCATAATGTATAGCATCTTCATGCAGCTCTATCAGCTGCCCAGTATTCATTCTGGATCAAAGGCCAGAGATGGACTTAAGTGCATCACTGAGTTTCATGTATCTGAGTAGGAGAACCATGATCAGAGCCATCTTCACCTTCACCTCTGATGTACAATCAACTGAGAGTTTGATTCATTTTTGGTCTACACAAAGAGAAATTGCTAGACTATTCCTTGATGCCCCTCTACTCATACCGATTGCATTATATCAAGAGCAAGACCTAGAGCCAGCTCTAGCACATGGTCTTGTCCTCAAGGCTGATATTACCCAAGAAGCCCTTGTAAACAAAAACACCTTCAGTACTTCTTCCAGAGGTGTAGCTGGGTTCCTAATAGTCTGTGTAGTCTGAAACAAAGCCAACATATGTCTTGAAAGTTGTAGATATTCAGCCATTCTGGTTTTGTTGTTGTTGTTGTTGTTGTTTTGGCCAGTCCTAGGCCTTCAACTCAGGGCCTGAGCACTGTCCCTTTATTTTTCTCAAGGCTAGCACTCTGCCACTTGAGCCACGACGCAGCTTCTGGCCATTTTCTATATATGTGGTGCTGGGGAATCGAAACCAGGGCTTCTTGTATATGAGGAAAGCACTCTTGACACTCGGCTATATTCCCAGCCCCTTAGCCATTCTTACTAAGCTTATGGCTTCTTCTTTGCTTTTATTTGCCAGTACTGGGGCTTGAACTCAGGGCTTCAGCACTCTTCTTGGCTTCTTTTTGCTCAAAGCTTGTACTCTACCACCTGAGCCACAATGCCACTTCTGACTTTTTCTGTTTATGTGGTGCTAAGGAATCAAACCCAGGGCTTCATGTATTCTAAGCAAGCATTCTACCGCTAAGCCACATTTCCACCCCCTATGGCTTCTTCTTCACCCAATTCCACCATCAACTCACAGTTTAATCTACTCTTGGCCATTGTTTTCCTCCTTGGAAGATGTTGACCTATGGTTCTACCCAAAGCTGAAAGGAAAGCTTAGAGATGCATTTCACCACAGTGTCCTACCCACCAAACCTAGGGACTCTAACCTTTGTCTCACTGAGGGATTATATGTAGGTGTGTTCTTTGTTGCTCTGCTAAGTAAAGTCTTTGTATAGGTATGTACTGAAGTTGGTTCTTCATTGGGAGTCCTTAGGATGCAACACTGCCATGGTTGTTGTATTTACTCTACCGGAATTCTACTCTGGGCTATAGATTGATTCAAAACTACTTTACCTCCAGCCCTAACTTTCTTAAAACTTCTTCTGTAAGTCATATGTGATACTAACTTGTTACTTGAGTATTCACACAAGGATATCTGAAAAGTAATGCTATCCCATCAAAATCTTGTTATGTTACTTCTGCTTGGTATAATTCTTTGTGCCAATCCTGAGCTTTGAAATTAGGACCTGGGCACTACCCCTGTACTTTTGTGCTCAAAGCTAGTGATAACTACTTTGAGTCACAATGTCATTTCAGGGTTTTCCGTGGTTCATTGGAGATAATTACCTCACTAACATTCCTATCCAGGCTGGCTATGAACCAAAACACTCAGAGCTCAGGCTTCTGAGTAGTTATGATTATAGCAGCTAGCCAGCAACACCCAGCTCCCTATGCATACTTTAATAATAAGATTTTACTTCTCTGTGTGTTGTCATGCTGATGATCTGGACAGTTCATACACTAGTTGATATCCAGTGAGAAGTAAAAACTACCACCATATCTTTGGTCTACTTCTTTTGCTTCAAAGAAATTAGGAAATGTTTTTACTTATGTGTAATCATAATGTCAACACATATTATCATAAAATTAATTTTTTTCTTCTCTATAGCATTTACCTTTCCCATTTTCACCCTCTTTTGAGTCAGACTTTCTTTCAATCTACTTTTCTTATAGTAATTATCACATGTATTGGCAATGTGCCATTTGGGCCATTGTAATGTCTTAACAACAGATTTTTTACAGCTTTGGTCTCTCATTAACAAAAAGCGCAATTCTGCAACCTTATTGAAAATTGCAACTAGTATAATTTTTACTTTCTAACATGTGTCTGTGCAGTACTAATTTAATCTTGTGGCACATCCTTGAATTCACCTCACTTTATTTGTCTCTCATCACCTGGGAACCAATGGCAGCAAAGAAAACATTCTAATTCTGTATAGTCATGCTAGGTACAACATTCATTCTCATTCCATAAATAAAATATTCCTTTCAAAGCACTTGGTGTTTGTCATGAAGAATCTTGGAAAATATAAAAAAAATGATCTGCAAGATACATGTTTTTTGGTGTGGACAAAATGGAACTTTTAAGATGAACACTTTCCTAAATAGGATTGATGTTGAATTTCTAGTTAGATTTGAAACTTACCTTAGTGGATAGTGGTAACAGGTATTTTCTGGAGAAAACTTTGTATAAAATAACATAGGAAATATTAATAAACCATGTAGTTAAAACTTATGATTGATGATATTTCAGCTAGCAATAATACCATCCATTTTTACAACTGAATTATTAACAGAGAGAAAGCTGACAGCTTTGTAATGCTAACACACAACTATTGTATTGATTTAGTTGCACTGAAGAAAACTAGGGAGAAATGAAGAATTTCTTTATAAGTCATAGACCTACTTGTCCCACTAGCAATATCAACATCTGGGAAAGTGGTACAATCTAAGCAACAGGCAGCCTTTCATTCCTAAGATTTTCTTAATCCAGGACCACAAATCTCACTGAAGGTAGGGTGAGGAAGCTAAGTAATATCATATATGTGTCAGTAAATGGTCAGGCTTTTAGCTAACACTTGAAAAAAGTTCAGAGTATTTAAGAACTGTGTTATTAAGTGTATTATTTCTATGTTAAACTCCAGGGGATTCATTGAATGATGTTACAGATTCCTTATCCCATGATTCCCAAAGGCGTATATTCTAATCTTGATCTCTAGCCTACAAAACTATTGAGAAATGTTGGATGGTTAAAAGATGGAAAGTAATGGTGAGAAACTAAATCCTACTGGTCATCCCTGTGGCATTTCCTTGAATTCATGACATTATATGTTGTCTCCTAATCATTTGTGACATGGTGAAGTACAAGGAGAAAAACCTGCTTCAAACATTTAAAAGTATGTTGTAAACCATTTTATAGGTCTATATGACCATCATAACTTCTTACTTTTCCAGTAGCTATGAAATGAGAAACTGGTTTTTCATAAAGGCTCAATGATTCCTCTCACTAAAGATGCCTAAGTATCATGCCAACTAAACATTGGATGAAACCTCCACAGAAGGGAAAAAATAACTCTGTCAAACACAAAAAGTTATTCCTTGGATACTTTGTCACAGTGTTAAAAACCTGCTAATTTATATTGTACAAAAATTATAAATCAACGTTTAGAAACACACTTAATTTTTTTTGTGCTGATGCTGTGGTTTGAACTCAGGCTCTGGGCACAGTATTGACTTTTGTACTCATGAATGGCACTTGACCAACTGAGCAACAGATCAACTTGAGGTTTTTGTTTTTGTTTTTGTTTTTGTTTTTTGGTAGTTATCTGAGATAAGTGTCTCAAAGATTATTAGTTTTTCTTCATTGTATTTTGGCCAGTCCCAGGGCTTGAACTCAGGGCCTGGCCCTTTCCCTGAGCTTCTTTTGCTTAAGGATAACACTCTACCACTTGAGCCACCGTGATAATTCCAGCTTATCTGTTCATGTGGTACAGAGAAATTGAACCCATGGCTTCATGCATGCTAGGAAAGTCCTCTACCACTAAGCCACATTCCCACCCTCACAGACTTTTTTTGTCTGGTCTGGCAGTGAACTCTCCAAATGCTCAAACACTATTCCTTGTTAGGCTGTGGTTTCTCTCTTTGAATGCTCAGATTCTGAGACTGTCTTTGTAATGTGAGAAAACTCTCTTCACGTTGCCTCCTTGGTTTGGCTGCCTGGATACATTGTAGAAGTGACTATATCTGGGCATAGTGATAATACATACAATACTGTGTATGCTATAGCCCAGGGTCTCCATGCGATGCTTCTTCATCAAACAGATGAATAAACAATGGGAAATCATACATGGACAGTGCCTTCTCCTTCCACATAAGAGAGAATATCGACTTCCTTTGTCTTTCTGTGTCTATATTTATTTAACATGATTTAAATGCATTTTAAAGTAATTTCTTACTTAGTGATACCTGTCTAGAAAATTATTCATCATGATCACAGCTCATAGCAAACCCTGGAGCTGTTCAGATTTTTGTGATTAATGGAATGTGTATATTTCACTATTTTTGTGCTTATTCTTGGATAATCATAAAACTGGACAGGTTCAGGTCTGGAAATGTGGCTTAGCAGTGGTATGCTTGCCTACCATTCCTGAAGCCCTGGGGTTAAATTCCTCAGCACCACATACACAGACAAAGGCTGAAATGGTGTGGTAGTTCAAATGGTAGCACACAAGCCTTCAGTGAAAGGAAGCCAGGGACAATGCTCAGGGCCTGAGTTCAAGCACAGAACTGGGCAAAAATGGATATGTTCATAAATCCCATCCCTTCCAATTGAT